>NW_008631611.1:0-8225 GCF_000691845.1 Merops nubicus
GGGAAATAATAAAAAAAAAAAAATCGCCGCCCGCGTGCGGTTGCAGAAGGCGCTGGTGGCGTTGTCTGGCTGATCGGGCCGCTGCGCCGCCGCCTCCCCCGGCGCGGGGGTTTGATTTGTTATCGCAGCATGACCGTTGCTTTCTGCTGGCAGAATAAATGCTTTATTCAGGCACATCTAAGCTTTAGCTGGGGAAGGCAGCTTTTTTTGAAACGTCCAGTGTTACCTACGGAAAGAGGAGAAATTTTAAATCTTTGCCTGAACTGCTGCAACTCCTTAAGAGACAAAAACGCCTAAAAAAAGCAGCAGTTCCTCTGTGGAATCACCCAGCCTGCCTGCAAGAGAGAAAATGGCTTAATTTGGGAGAGGGCTGTTACGGGCCTGCCAGGCACCACCGAGCAGATCTAGAGCTGTACCAACACACGTTTGCTAAGGCCGGAGGTGTGGGGTTTACAGCATAGCTGTGTTTTGAGGTGCACCACCAAAACACGGGTTTCTGGAACATGCAGGCAGAGTGCCCTCGGCAGCACAGAAGGGGTGTGCTCTGCAGAAGCCCTGAAACAGCATCTGCTTTTTCTTCACACTGGAGAGGCTGTGGTCAAAGACAGGCTCTGGCCAGGTATTATTCAACCTACCCTGTCCCTCCCTTTGAGGAGAGAGGTCCCCTGAACTGTACTATCCAGATTCTTTTAGTCCTCTACCTGGGATTACATCCCTGTTAGCAACTAAGCGAAGACACCAAGCTGTACCATCCTCCAGGGCAGTTCAGGAGAGCAGGGCTTGGCTCAGGGAACTCCAACAATTGTTGGACAAATGTTTCCTGTATCCTCTCCTGCTCATGAACAATGTAGCCTCATGCCAGTAAGACCATGGAGCTGCAGCTTTTGTTGCGTTTGTTAAGAGAAGCTGACAGTTATAAACAGGCTTACTAAAATACATTTATTCCTCTAAAAGTGGATATGGTTTTAAAAATATTACTGTGCTCTCCAAAGTATGTACAGGCTACTCATGGCTGCAACAGTTGCCTCTGGAAAAGAGCTAAGGCTTTTCTTCATTCTCAGTTGTAGCTTTTTGAGCGTGCCTTAGAGGAACTTCACTTCTTCAGTTTGTTAAGGCTTGTTATCTGAATTGCTTACTTTTCTACCCCTAGCAAGTAAGCAGGTTTTTGTGATACTTTTCACCTAAATAGCCTCCCATGGTACAAAGTTAGATGAACTTTTCTATTCTATTGTTTGTTCTTTGGCCATTAGTAACCTTCAAAAAGATTATTCTTTCGAGCTGTTTTTTTTTTTTTTTCCCCATCCCATTTTTCTGTAACACTCCATAAGCCTAGGTTGAGTCACCTATCCATTATAATCACCTTAAAACCTCTATTTTTCACTTTGGCTTATATGACTGACTTCATCTGCAAAGCATTTTGTGATATTCACTGTGAAAAACACTGGCTGAAAGGAGAATGAATGGAGATATTTCACTGGCAGGCGATGGCAACGCAGAGAGAGGGTAAAGCAACCAGGGACTTTCTGCCCCATGCATCACTCGTCCTGATCTCTGCACGTAGAGAGACAAGCTCAGAACTAGTGAAACTGTAACACAAGAAACTGGTTTTCAGCAGCAGGGAGACAGTGACAGAAACTTTTCAGAGTGAGGAACGTCAAATCGATTGGTAAGACCTTAACTGGGTATTTATTTACAAGGCAGAGCAGATGGCATCAGTGGCTCCCCTGGTTTTCTACTCATCCCATTTGTTAGAGTCATTCATCCAAACCATGGTACGAAGGGGAAGACGACTGACTGGGAGCTCTGGTATGTGCTATAAAAGCAGTGTGACTCCATTGCACTTATGATGAACATAGTGCAGAATCAGAGTGAAGCAAAAGGGAAAAAAAAATAAAGAAGTGGAAGGGCAGGCAGAAAGAAGCAGCAAAGAAAGCTGTATCCTAGATTGTTTCTTAGGAAGATAAAAAGGTAAGAAGAGAGTAAACTTATTGCATGGAATGATTCTGCCAGGCCACCTCAGATGGCACAAATTGCAACAGGATTTACTAAGATGGAGGAAGAAAGTCTCTTGGGTTTATCACCCAATTTCATTTTTATTTTCCCCTTTAGACCCACTGGGAGATGAGACACAATCACTGAGAAAGGAATAGCAGTCTCAAAATGGCAGATTGTAGCCTAAGAAAATCCCAGGCTCCTAAATCAGTCTAGGACATCCTGACAGCTCTCAGGGGACAATTAAAAAAATAAATTAAAAAAAAAAAAAGAAAGAAAAGGAAAAGGAAAAAGAGCATCAAAATCCAGGATTCTGGATCTCAGGTTACCCCAAAGCATCCACAACCTCTGTAAGCAGCATCAGCCATGTTTCAAAAGGCAGTAAACTTGTGCTCATCTTCTGTTTTTACCTTTATCTAAATTCACAAGTGTTAGCCTGCAAAATTACTTAAATTTCCTCACAACAGGAGGGATTCTCATCAGCACGTAAGCACCAGCAGCCACCCTTAGCCAGGTTATCAGCCACCCAGAACAAATGTGCTGTGCAAGACTTTGCAGCATCTGAGAAATTGTCTGTTGCAACCACACAGCAGTTGAAAAGATTTTCTCTTAAAAATCTCCTAACTGCTGGTGTTCTGAGCATGTCACAGTCTGTCAGTGACAAACCCTCACAAGCGAAGCCCTGGCAGGTCCAAGGGACCAGGACAGTCCCAGGTGCTGGTACCAGTCCAGAGCTGTCTGACCAGACTGCTGTGTGTAGGGGGGAATTGTTAGGAACAGCTCTCTGTCTTTTTACACATTTTAAAGTAAATCCAGCACAACTTCCAAGCTAAGTGAGAATAAGGAGTGGCTTTTCATGGTGTTTTAAAGCCTCCTTAAACCATACCAGCATGATTTTCCTTGTTTCCTATCCCATCTGATAGAAAACTCTTCCCATAGAGGGGGGGAAATCAAAACAAAACACCCCCTCCCCACCCCACCGCTTCTTCTGGGTGCCTGAGGGTGAACATTTTCAGATTACCTGTTGCAAGGCTTCCAGTCCTCCTTGCCCTCCTAAGAACAAAGGGCATCTCTTCCCCCTCCCACCAGCTGGGGGGAAGTGCTGGGCCGGGGCAGCTGTCCTGTGAGCTGGCACTGCCAACGCCCGGCACAAACTGCCTGAACTGCTGAGATTTGTCCCACTTAGGTTGAGCAAATAACTCCCATTACACTTTTAACCTCAGCATTTTGAAGCACACTCGCATAGAGCCTTACATGATCAGGCAGGCTATTGAGAGAAGAACATCAAAATTTGCACTCCCTAAAGCTTAGTGGGGAAATGCCAGGAGCCTGAGGGGAAATGATGCCTTTGCCTATTTTACATAATGATTTACATAATTAGAAATAAAATAAGTTCACAGTATTATATCTGCTTGCATTTCTATCAGTCTGATCGATTACTCTAAGTTGCATCTTGTCTGAGCTCACCAAAGAAATCCAGTCTTTCTGGAATGAGCTGGGAGAGTCTGGTGCTTCACAGGCAGGGAGTGGGGAAGGAAGACCCCCTGCCCCCCACCACGGAGCCTTAATTTGAAATTAGATTGAAGACATAAGAAACTGATTGAAAAGAGCATATGGGGAGGGCACAGGTGACAAAAGGAAGGGGATACTGCTGGAGGGGATGTGGTTTCCCACAGTGAGAGAGGTAAAAGCTGTTTGCATCATGGTTTTGTAAGGTAATTATTAGCTTATGAAGTAGTATCCCAAAGGATACAGGGAAGCAGCACTGCCTTCCACATCTATGATCAAATTGGGGAAAGCATTAGGAAACATTCACAAAGATGGGCAGTCAGGATGATGATTGCTTTCATCTCCCAGATCCATGAATAAGAAAACAAAACCTGAAGTTGATCTGTTCATCCCCACTCAGCAGTTCAGCGGCGACTTCAGTTACATTTTAACCCTTGTGTGACACTTTGAATTCCCCGTTTCTTTAAAGGGGTTTTAATCTGCCCTCTCACAATCTAGGACTGCAAAGGCCCTTCGGTATAGCATGCAGTCCCTCCCTGTTTCACTTTCTCAAGCTAGGTGCTTTTTTAACAAGGGAAATTCTCTGCTGGCAGCAGTATTATCAGGCAGGCTCTGTCATCTCTCTGTCTGGGTGTGGCAATATCGCAGCGTGAAGGAGGAAAGCTTCCAGAGACAGTGGGAAAAGATGACATTCGTGTCTGATCCTTTAAAACATAGAATCATAGAATCCTTTAGGTTGGAAGGGACCTCCAAGATCATCAAGTCCAACCATTGAGCCATTAGGGCTCTAAAGTCCTCTGCTACAACAGATCAGAATCTGTCAGGGCTGGAAGGGACCACAAGGATCCCCCAGTTCCAACCCCTCTGCCATGAGCAGGGACACCTCCCACTAGATCAGGCTGCCCAGAGCCTCCTCCAGCCTGGCCTTAAAGACCCCCAGGGATGGGGCCTCAACCACCTCCCTGGGCAACCCATTCCAGGGTCTCACCACTCTCATGGGGAAGAACTTCTTCCTCATGTCCAGCCTGTCCTGGCATGGTGCTTGGGCACTTCCCAAACTGCATGGCTGATTTTGGCTGATTCCATATACAGTGTGACACATCAGCCTGGGCAGCACTGTGAGCAAAACTGCTTGGGGTGGAGCTGCCCCAGGCTCCCTGGGCTGACCACCTTCCCTCAGATGCTCAGGAGCCCCAGTCTCATGAGTGCCTCAGCTTACCCTGACCTTCTCCCAGTGCCTGTCAAAATGACTCACAGCTCTGCAAAGGTCTCTAGCAGAGTTACTCCTTGCTTTATAATCCTAAAAGTATTACAGATGCAAACAAAAATAAATATACCCTTCCCTGCTTGCTCTCACCACTGGAATGTTTTTCAGGAATTTGGCTATTGTCTTTCTGTGGTTCAAGCTCCCATTCCCAGCACTATGTTCTTCCACACCTCTCTTCCACACCAGGGAACCTTGGCCTAGTCTGGTCTCTGTTAAGCATTCCTTTTCCTCCAAAAACCAGTGATTTTGTTCCTTCTATGCGATTCCCCCTTCTGTAAATCCCCCTTCAGTTTCTGAGGCCCATGACAAGTGCTAACACCTGATCTCTGAGTCCTTCCTGAAGGAACTGCACAGTTCCAGAGCCCAGCTCTTTGCAGGAAGGCTGGAGAAAAGCACTCCTTCCTTCAGCCAGCCAGTTCTACCTAGCTGTCCTGTTTGCACAACTGCTATTAAGGTGACTTCAGCCTCTTATCTGGGAGCACTTCTGCATGCGACTCTAGCAACGTAAGGCTGGGGGACCTAGGGAACAATTTAATGAAAAGCAGCCAGGTTTCTCAGGTTGGTGCATAAATTTCCCATCTCAGTGCAGATGGTGCTACAATATTTGTGAACACCAAGTTCCTTTTCGCTTCTAGCACTGGGGCTGGTGTGAACATAGTGACTGGTTGCTCTCATCACTCTCTTCTTTGTTTTTCCTTTGATCTTTGGGGGATGCAATGGTCAAATGCGTTGTCATTTATGCTCAACCTTGCTTTAATTTTGTCTTTCTGGAGCCTCATCTATTTGTGATTGTATCTTAAATCCCCTTTAATTCACAGACTGAAGGTTTACACTTCTCCTGTTTGAGTTAACGTGTAAGGTTTCCCTTGCTTCAGTGGAAACAGAGTAGGATATTCATCAAAGCCTCAAACTCTGTTTATGTAGGAAGAAGAACCGGATTTAGCCAAAAATAAGAGATGGGGAAGACCCATTATGCTGTTTAGGCCCTGCTGTTACATATGCTAGTGGTATAATTAGTCTAATTTTAAATGCCTTGAATAATGGGACTATTGCCATCTCTTTGGGGACATGGCTCTGCCATCTAACAATCATATTGGCAGGAAGCCACTGCCTGATGTTCAAAAAAATGGTTTATCTTTGCTTGATTAAGACTCACTAAAGATGAGTGCAGCCTCCAGAAATATGTTGTTTCCAAAGCTTAGAAAACAAGGGAAGAGGAGCTGTTATTCAATACAGAATTTGCCAGATGTCTAAAGAGGCTAAGGAATTCCTAAGCCTCTGTTTACAAAATCCTCTCTCCTCCTCCCATGAATGCTTAAATTACCAATCACTGCTACTATCCTGTTTAGGGGGAAATTTCTTTAACTGACTCCCCTTCCAAAATTAAGTTTGAAATAGAAACAAACATTTTAATTACTTTTCTTTTCTATCTTCCCAGTGGGCTCACACAAATTAACCCTTGTCCTCCACAGTTACAATTAAACTCTTAAAGACAGTTTAAGAAATTTAAAATAAAATTCAAGTAGTTTCTTCCTTTGGTCCCAGTCATGCCCTGGAGACCCACTTGCCAAGGTGGTTCTGTGCCTGGCTACTGCCTGCTGCATCCCTGCAAACCCTGGTGATGGGTGAAGCTGCTGCTGGAGAATTTCCCTTCCCAGGAGAGCCCCAGGCAGCGTGACCCCAAGTGCATTTCAATGAAGCAATACTGCTAGGGAAAAGCACAGCGGGCTAGCAGCAGCCAGTGCCTACTGACAGCCCTCCTGGGAAGCCAGAGCCAGCAGGTTTGTGGCTCAGCATCACACACTCTCCTTTATCCTTTTTTAACCAGTCGTTTCTAAACTGTGATTTCTACCTGGGTTGACTTGACTCTCATGGAGCTGGCACCAGTGGTACTCTGAAGGGCACTGGACATACTCTTTCCTGCCATGGAAGGAGGGCAGCCAGAAAGCAGCATTTCAAATAAGCTCCCTCCTCACAGAGTCTCTGAAGGCAATGAGGGCCCATTTTCTTAATTACATGTTCATTAGTATGTTTAGTGCTCTCCTCCCTCTCTTCCCCCAGCCCTGCCACCTGGGAGTTCCTACTATGTTACTGGAAAGCCACAGAGGTTTATTTAAATACCACATAGTCAGATTGGAATGAAAAGCTATGAAGCTTCCCCTCTTTAATACTTTTTGAAATTATTTATGGGCTATGCTTCTTGCCTACGTAGAAGGTGCCTTCTGAGATTCCTGCAAGTCAATGCAGAAATAGCTGTTTGAATTGAGCAATAATTAGAAGCATATGGAGCACAGCAAAGCATCAGAGAGCTCCCATTCTGCTAAAGAAACACTGCTGTCTGAAATAGATTTCCGCTGCGTGTAACGTTTTCTCATATGAGCTAAAAAGAACTAATATCATGTGTCTGGTTTGCACCTACCAGCGCTGGGAGATTCAAAGCCACGGCTGCGGCTCTGCTCTGAATTCGGCCTAATGCCGCATGGCGTTTACAGCCCCTCAGTCTGCCTGGACCAATTCCTTTGCTAGATCTCAGAACAATGGAGATCCAGCTTCCTTCTGTGAATGTCTGTATATCTGGATTTAGTATTTTTCTCTCTCTCCCCCCCTCCCCCTTTTTTTTTTTTTTTTGGTAAGACTTCCAAATGCTGAGGAAACGTTTGTGTTTTAAGCCGTGGTTATGGTCTTTTGTAATCCACAGGCTCAGGCTGGGGAAGGTACTCGGAGCTCTCAAATCATAATTTGCTGCCAAATTCTTATGTGCTTGATGTGGTAGATTGTTTCACTTCTGACTTCTAAAAATAGCAAGTCTTGCTATCTTTGCTCCCACAGATCATCCCTTTGAGTTTAGAGATAACCAAAAACTCTCAGCACCTCAAGGGGAGATGTACAGCACCCAAGCTCCAATTTTAACTATTTCTCATTTGCTTTGCTCACACAAGAGCAGCTGGATGCAGTTTGCTGTGGGGCTTTTGTTGAACCGTGTTGTTGGGGTGAGATGATTTTCTTTCTGTGATTGTAATTTATTGACTTCATAGCTAGCCATAAAGCCCTACTTTGGTCAGCTGCTATACATGTACAGCAAAGCTGCAGTTTTAATGATGAACTTGTTCATATTTATGCTGCATTTTCCACGAGGCAGGGGTCTATACTGCAATCTAATGGAGAATCCATCAGCCATCTCAAAAAGCAACAGCGCTTTAAAGTTACCAAGACACAAAGTATCCCTGAAAACATAAATATTGTAGGACTCGAGTTTTCAAAGCTTGTGCTACTCAAGCTGGTTTATGAACAGGTCTGAGAGTTTTGCCTGGAGCAGAAGTTACCCCTAGGAAAAAAAAAAAAAAAAAAAAGGAAAGATTTTGAAGGGAATCCTGAGCTCTGGGAGGTGACTGTTGTGTGGCTGCTGGCAGGAGGTGCAGGTCGGGCGAGGGCAGGGGCTGGGCTGGCCAGGGGCGAG
>NW_008631611.1:8245-36166 GCF_000691845.1 Merops nubicus
CTGCTGCTGGGAGGCAGAGGTGGCACTTCTCTGCCTGCCCCTGCCCCCAGCCTCCACTGCTGTAGGTGCAGGGTTTTGCCTGGGGTGTGAAAGCTGAAATTCCAGGTGCTGATAGCTATTAAAGTGCAATTGCAGGAGAGACGTTAATGCTGATGTCTGCCAAACTCCTACTGGTTTATTTTCATAAAGGTTCTTGTGGTGGTAGAGCACAGTGTAGGAAAACAAGATCTAATATTAAGCCAATGACCTTCTGGGCAAAGCAAACAAGTCCTCCAGTGGCATCTTGGAAGCTGCCCCACATGGTACACTCACTGGTGGTGGTGGAGGAGTGCTTATCCTGGAAATGACTTACAGACGTTCATAGACTTTTTTTAAGGTGGGTGATCTGTGGGCATTTTCGAGGTGCTGTAAATTGTTTTTACCCGAATTTGAATCCCAGTCCCATCTCTGGGTGAAGCCAGAATCCTGCCAGTGGCCCCTGGTTAGGGAGGCAATGGGCCTCTGAAATGTTTTGTTGTTATTACCATTGTTATTACCAAAGCGCAATGTGATCCCTGGTGTTTTCCTAGACATAACAGTAAAGGCGTTTTCTGCCCAGCAAGATGTTATTCATGCAAGCTCTCATTGTGGTAGAGAAGGGTGTTGACTCATGAAACAGCCTGTGGGAAGCAGGGCAGCTGAAGTGGTGACTGTCCCCAGCTGGACCCCCTGCCCTGCACCAGGGATGGCTTCCTCCAGGGCAAGGACATCAGCGCTCAGCTCAAAGCCGTTCTAGGACCAGCATTGTGTGGCCCACTCTGTAAGAGCAGTTCACATTTAGCACTGGCTTTCTTCCCTCCTTTGGGCTGCACACTGAGACAGTTCCTGGAGCCATGCTACTTTTGGCCTAGAGATCCCTGCATGAGGGGCAGCCATTTGTGGGCAAGGGGCAGGGCCAGAGGGTGGGAGCTGCTGCAACCATCTGATCTTCATCTGTGTCTGTGACTCAATCCTCTCCCTCACCACAAGGGTCATCTCTTTGTGAGTAAAGTCTATAGGCATTGGTCCCTAGATATTATGCAGATATGGTGAGTTTGGGCTTTCTGAAGCAACCTGAGCAGCTGAGTAATAGCTACTCACCAGCTTCCAAATTTGCTCAACAGTTTTCCAAAGAAAAGCTCTGTTTTCCAAGTATTTCTAAGACAGCTGTGCTTAAAACACCAAAGATCTAAAAAGTAGATTTGTTTCAAAACCATATCTTAATGCTGTTTGGTTTGGCATGGGGGAGGGAGGTTGTGGTGGCAGTTTTTGTTGGGTTTTGGCAGGTTTTTTTATCTGTTTGGTTGTAGGGTTTTTGTGGCTTTTTGCATAGTTTTTGTTTTGTTTTGTTTTTTTTTTTTTTTTTTATTGTTTTGTTTTGTTTTAAAGTGAGAATGACCCTCCCTTTAAGATCTGCTTAGATTCTGGGTGCCCATCACCAGGGCTATGGGTGGGGAGGAGGCCCAGGCAGCTTCTGAGCTTCTTCAGAGGTGCTGATCCACTCCAGGGAAGCTGCTCCCAAGCTGCAGCTGAAGCCAGGCAGCTGAGAGCCAGCACAAGTGGTATTTTGCTAGATGAATTCCCTAGGGTCTGAGGGCTTGTTTCCTAACAGGGCCAGCTAAAAAAATCCCAGTGTGGCATGGAGGCTGTATAAAACTTTGTTAATGGCTTTCATCCATCTTTAAAAGTATTGATTTGAAGTTACGTGGGTTTTTTTACTACATTTATCTCAAAATAACTTTTGAGAATAAGTATTTGTTGAAAACTTTTCCAAGCAAATTCAATTTACTGGTCGCACTTGAAATAATATCTTTTTCAAATAGGATGAAACGGTTACAATTGGGGTAGGAGCTCATGTGGAAGCATCATGGGAGAAAACCCAAGATGTGCATCATCCCGACATTCTTTTCTGAAAAATACTTGAAAAAAGAGTGTATGTCATGGTCTCTTCCTATTCATGAGCGTAGAGTTAAACAAAAAGTCAGGTCCATTTTTAATGCAAAAGTCCCAAGTGTTATCTCTATAAACAGAAGCAAAGACAAAAGCTGAGTAAACCTAAATTGTATAGTTGCTGAGCAGAGCACCCCCTTGACTAGGGGAGGAATTAGTGGCTTGCATAATCAAGCCTGGGGAGCTCATTTTGTCATGCTCAAAGACCCACAGTGGTGCAACAGTAGGGGTGGAGGGATCAGCAAGCACCAACAATGAATTCCCCTCGTTTTTCCAATTTAAGGCCTGAGTAGAGGAAATGCAAAGCTCTTCTTTTTTGCTCTCTCCTTTTTTTTTTTTTCTCCTTTTTTTCCCCCTCTTTTTCTTCAGGGTAGATGAAAAGAGCGAGGCAGTAAAGGAGCCAGGTTGACACCTGTATCTGTGGTAGCTCAGGCAAGAGGAGGAGTGGGAAAGGATCTGCTGGCAGCAATTTGAAACCGTCCCCCTTCCTGACTCAGGCTTTGACTGATGGTGCAGCTCTGTGCAGCCATATGGTCGAACATCTTGAAGGGCCAGCAAAGAGGTGCCGGTGCCAGCACGGGGATGGGGAACCAAGTCATTATCAGAAACCAGATCTCCGAGAGAGGAGCCATTAGTACAAAATTCTGCTTCATGCTTCTCTGTCCCTGCTGCCCAGGGGACTCGGTGTGGCAGGGGGGAAGGCAGGGCCTGGCCTGGCCACGGGGCACGGCTGTGCTGGGCCGTGGTGCCAGGGGAGGGCTTCTTCCTCAGCGCTCCTGCACAGCGGCGCGGGCTCCTTACACACACTCCCCCTTTTTCAATCACCCAAACCCCAAATTTGACTTTGCTGTGAACCACCACGCTGGCTCCCCTGCAGAAGAGCCACTGCAGCACCAGAAGGGGGTTGTTCAGCCCGGGCTGCAGCTGAGAGCCGAGGGGAGCAGAGCCCCCCAGGCCGGGCCCCGGGCAGTGCTGCCGTCCCTGGACACAGAGCAGCACCGGGGCCAGCAAGGGAACGGTTGTAACGACCCCCCTGGGTGACTCGGTCCCTTCTGTCTGTTTCCAACAGAGTTTGTGTGAGCGTGGCTGCCCTGCTTGTGTTGGACCCAGCTCCCTGCACGGCTCTCTGCGTGGACTCCAGGGACAGAGCTGTGCTTCCCCTTAATAAGCTGCTCGCACCACATTAAAGATAAAAGGGGAAGGGAAATATTTATATTCTGACAAAGCAGCTCTTTCCTTCAGGCTCTTGTTTTATTTATTAGCTTGCTCTGTCCCTCTTTTGCAGTTTTTTCTCTCCATCTCAGTTCCTGTGCTCTCCTTTTCTCCTTTATTCACTAATTTCATCCCTGGGAGACAGTGACAGCAAAACTTAAGAGTCACTGCCCGAGACATCAGATTCAAGTTGTGTAATTCCCAGGTGATAACTACAACTCTTCCCCATCTGTGTTTTTAACATGAAGTAATGATTTAGAGTGCTTAAACAATCGAATATATTACATCTGGTTCTCTCCAACGGCTTTAGATGAAACTGCAGAAATAAGGTGAGTTGTGGTTGTGATGGTTGTTGTTGTTTGTTTGTGATACATTGCAGCACAGATGCTGAATATCCTCCCGTGTTTGTGTAGGCAGTGAATCCACCCCTCCTGTCTGGAGAAGCCCTTACCCAGGCGTGACACAGCTACACCGAGACCTTTCTAACCTCATTCATCAAACACTTCCTTCCCTCCCAGGCCTTGTCCCGGGGGACCATTCATTTCCTTCAACTAATATGCCACATGAAAGGAATCCTGGGTAGATTCCTGTGTCTGGGTCTAGCTCCAAATTTTTATAAAGGTTCAAGAGGACAGAGGAATGATAGGAATACATGCAATATGTGGTATTCCTGCCCATTCTGCTTCTTTTGCTCCTTCTCATACATTGCAGAAAATCATGTGCTGACTTACAATGTTGAGAGACACCAGAGTGAAGCATCAGAATTAAAGAGACTTGGTGCCCAGAAGCTTCACCTCACTGACATTGTGTGTCTGCCTGTTGTCTCAGAATTGCAAAATTTCTGCAAAGCACAGCCTTCACACCACCCTTAAGTGGTGTAAACTGCTAACTGCTGGATGAATGCATTGCAGCTAGCTGGGGGAGCCAGCTGGTTTTTGCCAGTCACAACCCCCAACCCAAAAAGTACCACAGCTCTATTTCCAGACTGACCAAGAAGGCAAAAGAATTTGTTAATTGATTTTTCTCCCTCCCGTATCAATTAATGAAGCCCATCTAGGGAGATGTGTGCTCTTCTCTCTTAGTTAATTAATCCTTTTCTTTTATCTTCACAAATAACGGCAATAAAGCAATTAGCAAAGGATTTACAGGGTGTGGAGCAGTGAGAGATTCCTCTGGCCCCTCTGCAGCTCAAGCTGTTCAGTGCTGCTGCAATTCAGGCTCTCTCTGAAGGGATTTGTGTTCCCCCCACCCTCTTGGGTGTGGCTGCTGAGAGCCTGGCCTCCTCAAGACGTGAAATCCCCAGCTTGCTTCCCCCTACAGGAGGAGTTAACGACTTCGGTGCCAGGCCTTGGCAAGGGCACCAGTCGCCGGGAGCTGGTGGCACCACTGCCCTCACAGCTCCTGAGCCCGTGGCTCCCAGGGAAGGTGCAGTGGGGCAGGGTGTGCTGAGCCACCCCAGCACCTCCACGGCAGCCTGGCTTCCTCCATCCTCTCCTGTCCCTGTCCTTCCATCCCAGCCCGTGCACAGGCCCTGCCTCCCCTAAAGCCCTTAGTGAATGGTTCTGCTCTCCCAGCCAGTAGAAAAGGAAACGACTTAAGCTGGAAATGCTGCAAAGAGGAACTAGAGTAGGAGGAGGGAGCTGCCCTCTCCACTCTGTGACAGTGAGGTGTTGGATGGTTTTTTCCATTCTCCCCAGATGTTGGGGCTCACCTGAACAGCAGTCTCTAACTCCCTGACACAGCTGCCCTGATGGTGGATGTCACCTTTGGACAGGACCACAGCTGCATGGTGTGGGATGTGCTGACAGGGAGAGCAGCATCTCTGGGGGGGATATTCACACCCTGGCAGGGCATCAGTCCCTCTGCTCAGCTGCTCCAGTTGGCCTTGGGCAGCTCCTCTCCTAGGTGGTTCCCTTCTCCTGGGGTGGCTCAGGCGAGTCCATGGCAGCAGCAAAGACCATGTGGATTCCATCCTCGGACAAGGACGGGGCATTATTGACAATTTATATCCTGGAATGTTTGTATGTCAAGTGGTTAAGCTAAGGATTTCAAGTATTTTTCAGGCAGGCTCAGGAACCCAGAGTTTCATCATTTCTCCATGGGTAAGTGTGGTGTGACCTGCTCCTGCTCATCTGCATTCACACCTCCTTGCAGGACTTGGCCTGGAGGCTGTGAAAGTTGGCCCTGCAACAGGGAGTGTGCATCCTTGGCTCTTCTGGATCATTTAATGGTTCCAGTCATCATTTCTTACAATTTGCCTTTAGATGTTACTCTCAAAAAGTAAGTTTGTTGATAATGTCCCATTTAAGAGAAGCTTTACAGAGTATTCTCTTTTCCTTCTGCTTAAGGAGATTATCAGCACACCAGAGTAAATGGCAGGTCCTGAGCACTGCAGCAAGAACCATCATGTGTTCAACCTCCCCTTTCTGCCCACAGCTCCACCTCTGCCTTCTCATTATCAGCAGTGGTGCCTTGCTGGAAGGCCCATCTGCACCCTGCTTCTGGAGGCACAAAGAGCTGGAGATGAAAATCTGTTTCTTCTGTGCTCCTAGCTCTGAAAAGCTAGGAACCTTTGGGTTCCCTGAATGACACTGTGGTCTGAGAAGGGCAAGCAGATCCCAACAGCCCTGCAGTGTAGCTTCTGCTCTGCAGCACTGAAGCAACAAGCATTCGGCTCTGAGTACCCTCACCCCTTGTTGGCTCTCAGGCTTTCAAGGGAAAAAAGGTCCCATCTTAATGTGCAGCTTATCAACAGGGGTAGCTCTGCAGCCAGACTGTCAGCCAGCATCCCCTGGCAGGGCTTAGGCTAAGTGCTGGAAAATGAAGCAAGTGACTGCAAGAACCTGAAGAAATTGTGCAGGAAGGAGTGTGTTCAGGCAGGAAAGTGTCCAGCTGCCCTTCAGCAAAGTTGTCTTACACTGGTGAAAAGGTGTGGCAGGAGTGGCACGTTTGGTTGCCCCTCAGTGTCCTGTGACCATCTCAGCCAGCCTAGTTTAGCTCTGTGCCATTTTTGTGTGTCCTGCAGGCTTTGTGAGCTGCTCAAAATCAGTGAAGGGAAGAGGTGATGAGCTCTAGGAAGCGTATGCTGCTCTGGGCTGCTTCATCAGACCAAATTCCTACCTCCCAGCTTGGGCTCCACAAGAATAACCTCTTGATGTAATGTACATAATTTTAACTACACGCCACTAAATATATCTGGCTTGGGTCAATCCTTCTGTCACTGTGAGGAAGTGTCTTGGTTTTTTCCCTTGGTCTCTCCCGTTGCTTGCTCGCTGGCTGACCAGTGCTGTACCTATCTCTGTTTCCTAATGTAAACTTGGTGTGCCACTATCGAGTGACAGTGAAGGGATGTGGATGTTCTGTGTGACAGCATGTATATAGTAGATGCATATTTGTCCTTAAGGCAAAATGCTATGCCTCATCCCAAGGGAAAGAAGAATGACCTTTAGTCTGTCTGGATATTTTACAATCTGTCCTTCCTTTTCTGTTTCCTGTGAGGTTAAAGGCCTGCTGGTGATGATTAGAAGCACTGCAGTTTCTTCTCTCTATAAATAGTTTTTTTGAGTTATTTCAGAAGCAAGAAAGAGGCTAGAAAGGTTTAGTTGCATCTTCCTTTTCACCCTGATGGTCCACCAAAAATCAGATTCTGCTGCAATTTAGTTCTAACAAAAGTAAAACTTAGTAACTTTTTCCTTCTGTTCACATCCAGCAGCTGAACATCCTCTACTCCTCCCAAATAGATTCCTAGAGGGATATTTTTTGCAGTCTTCATACCAACAGCTTCCATGGTGCCAGCATGTGATCTCTAGGCTGAAGCTCCAAGCACTTCTGGGTCAATGTGTATTAGCACTGTAGCTGTTAGGAGGCAAGTTCAGAAATTTATTCCTAATTACAGTAGAAATGGTGGTCAGGGTTCATACCAGATCCTTTTCCTTGGGCTCCTTTTCTAATCCAGACCTTCTACACTTCTTTCTGCAGAACCCTGTCAAAGATATTGTTGCAAAAACCCATAACAAGGCAGTGCCAGGAGATCTGCTGAGCGCTGCACAGATGGTCTGCACGTGCACAACCAACCCAGTGATTTGGGAAATGTTGAATTTACTCTGTCCTGGCTTCACAGCTGATTCCAACATGCACCACAAGCCCCTCTGACACTTCCAGGAAGTGTTGGACTCTCTCTGCAGCTGATCTGTGCAGATGCTGTGGAAATGTCTGGGGTTTCTGGACATTGAGTAACCCGGGGTTGCTACCACAGAGTACCTCCACAGTGCTTGCTATCGGCCTCCCAGAACTCCCACATAAAGGTAAAGAGAGTCCTCAGATTCTCCCTTCCTTCCAGACAAAATCTGAGGGCAGAAGAGGGCACGTCCAGCTAAACCCAGCCGTGTTAGCCATGCTCTGATCTGTCTGCTGGCTGGCTGGAGCTGCAGGGAGCTGAGGCAGGAGAGGGCCAGCGTGGTGGTGTGAAAGCACACTGAGCTGTGGGCAGTGCTGGCACCAAAGTCATCACTGTAAACTTCTCCACAGGATCAACATTGGAAGTGCTTTTTCCACTCCACAGTCTCTTCTTTCCCAGTTTACAATCTCCTCTTAGGGCACTGTGTTTGCTTAGTGGCAGGTCTGTGTGTAGGGCTTTCACTTATTTACATTCATTCTGGCTTCATGGTATCTGTGTCTATCTGAATTCTCTTATTGAATATGATTTGTCCCAGGTAGCCAAGGGAGTGGATCAGACCAACAATCCTGCTCTTGAACTTCTCCAGAGGAGAAGGATGTTGTAAAAACATGAAGCTGTCAGCTGTCCTAAGCTCCAGGGTAGGGCTCAGGGCCACTCAGCAGAAGACTCTGAAGGAGATCAGATTGTGCTACAGAGCAGCTGCTGAAATTGCAAACTGGACAAAAGAAAACAACAACAAAAATCAGTATTTCCAGTTCACTTTCTTTCTACAGGCAGCCTGCAGCCCCACATAGCAACTCGGCTGCCTGGAGACAGGACATTACTACAGGCTCCCCAAAGCCCTAGCTGCTGACCAGGAGGGGTGAATACCTTTCCAGGGCTGCAGTACCCTGCGTGGTCCCCTCAGAGAAGTGGCAACATACAAACCCATCCAAATATTTAAAACTACTAGGAAATATGCCAAAGAAGAATTTCCAGTTTAAAATGGTTGTGGAAGTTGCTACTCTCCCACAACAGAAATACAGGCTGCAGCTGGGGCTTTGAATACACACAGTAACTTGAATGAGCACCTATGGGTCTGCCATCCAGGAGGGGAGGGCCTGGCTTTGTGGCTGCTGCCCAGAGCTGGGGTGAGGAGAACTGAGGTGCCCTGGTTCCCCCCTGGCCAGAGTGCAGCAAAAGGGGCCCCTGACCTGGACCCCTCCAATGGCTGTGGGCAACATGGCACAGAGCCATGCAGTGCCTTAGTCTCTCAGAGACAGGCAGAGATCACATTTCAAGACTTAGATTAGTTAATGACCAGGCTGGAAAACGAGTCTACCTTCCTTATGTCAGTTCCTCTTCCTGCACAGCTCTGTTCAGGTGTAGACATTACTTTCTGTTGGAGTTTTGGTTGGCCTCGTTCTGTATCTGCCTTGTTCACTTGCTCTCTGCCTTTCTTCCCTGGCAGATGGCTCTTCTCGCATCATGAACCTGCTGCTCAGTAACTGTATTAAGGTAGTGGAAGTAGGTCCCTCCATTTCTCAGCTTTTCCTCTCTGGAAGCAGGGTGAGGAGGGCAGAAAGAGGTGGAGGAGCAGTTCACTGGAGATTGCCTCCCAATCAGAAAATCAAAGTGCTTAGCCAGATCCCCACCCTTACAGAAGCATATGGAATTGGAACAAGGCAAGATCTGAATCCCTCTCTTATTTTTGTATAAAATTGTATTAAGGATCTATGTGCCTTAACTACATTTCGTGGGGAGGGCAGGCCTGGGTGTAAAAGGTGCATGATGGTCTCCAGAAGTCAATTTTCACATAGTCTTGCTGGTCCTTGGCTGAGCCCGCTATGGGTGAACTCCTGGCTGTGCTTGTTGAAATCAGCTGGACATAGAGCTTTGTTGCACCAAGGAGAGGGAGGCTCTTCAACATCAAGACAAACAGTCTCATGTAAATTAAGTAACAGTATGTAGCTTAATAGGATCATGTCCTTGAAACTGAAAAAAAAAGGAGTATTTTTTTTTTACCTTTCAAGTAATGTGCTTTTAACTGCACTCTTATGTGGCTGCCGTTCTATTGCCCTCTGTCACTGAAATTAAGCTGCTGGAATCTATAATATAAACCTGTACATACCTCTGCCTATAGTATGCCATGTCCCAACCTCTTAAGAGCAACGTGCTAGGGAAGATACTGTGTAATAATGCAGTAAATATAGGTCATATTCAGTAGAATTTAGCTTTTAGCAAGTGGAACAATCCTATATGCAAAAAAGGCAAGAAAATTCCCAGTGTGGCATCAGTTCTGTTCACATGATATGAACGTATATGCTTGAACTGTATAAACACACAAAACAGTAAGTGTGTGATGAAAAGCCATGTATTAACTGAAGAAATATTTGCAGGATTTTGTCTTAAATGCTACTGATACCTGAAGCTATCTGAATTTTCCAGGATGTCTTTATTATAGCAGTCAGAAAAAAAGTTCTCTGCTTTCTAGAAGAACAGTTCTGTCTCTGGTGCAGAGGCTTTTACTTTTTATCTATAAAGCCTGACATTGACGAGTGACTTTTTTTTAAGTCTACAGTGTGAGAGGAAGGAAAAACAACCACTTTGAGTGTGAACTTGAATAAACTAATCGGGTGGCTGAATTACTTCTGATGCCACAACACCAGCACGCATCAAAGAGCTCTCCATGGGTGATTCTGAAATCAACTTTTGAGAACACTTTGAATTTCACCTTTTCCTTCTTATTCTGTGGCAAGATGATAATGCTCAACTATCAATCAAACAGAAAATAGAGAGGGGAAACTGTAATTTTCATAACATTATTCAGGATTAGCTAAACATGAAAAACCACTAAGAATGTGTTAGCTGTTGTCATAGTATGACCAGAAACTTGTGGGTTTAAGTGAAAACTTTTGTATCACATCTGTTCTTTGTTCAGTCTATAGCTTGGAAATTAATCTCTAATGAGTGCCTCATTTGCTGCACTTTTCCCCCTGACTTGGCATTAACAGTGCTTTATTTAGTGTAGCTTGGCTGTAATCATTTGCCATGAGCTGGAATCACAGCTCTGCAGCTCTTCATTAGGGAATAGTAAACACTTGGCATCTTTTGAGTTGGTCAGTCTGTGTCTAAAGTAATTTACTACAACAGGAGTGGATCGGTACATTGGAGCTACTTGGTGCCGAGACCCCAGCATCCAACCTGTTGGTGGTTTGGGAGTTTTTCTTTTGACTAGGTGATATGGTTGCTTGAACCAAATGTTCCTACCAAAGGTGTGTTTTGAAGGTCTCCAAAGGACCATGCATTGACTTAGACCTTCAGGTCTCCATTAAGGACTGGAGCTGATTAGGTTGCATCCAAGTCAGTTCTGGCTTATCATCCTTCAGGGGAGACCAAGCTGATGCACATCAAACCCACTTTGCAAAGCAAATTGATTCCTAACAAACAGAGGGTGCTCACGGGGGTTGCGTTTGCCTCAAGACTTTAGTGCTGCTCTGGACCATCACGCTAACAGAGGCACACCCAGTGGGACATAAATAAAGTAAAGAAAAAGACTTTTCCATTTATCTGTTACCCAAAAGCTGTTTGGGTTTGTTGGTAAGGTTGTTGGGTTTTTTTACACACCACTGCAGGTTTTTTATTTCTGAAAACAGTTCCTTTGAGACAGGACTTTCCAGCTAGTGTTGAAAATGAAAACTCATACATTCTCATGGTCAGATGCACAAAAAAACCCCCTTGAGATCTAATTTTTAAGGAGTCAACATTTCTAGCTAGACCCAGATACCAAACCATTCAGATTTTACTTAGAGCCATGCACCCAGGACAGCCCCATTGTGTCCACTGCACTGAGCTGTTTCCCCTGCAGCAGCCCACACTCCCTGCTTGCACCAAGCTTGACAAGGACCTTGTCTGGCCACAAATCCCACGTAAATATATATCTTTGTGTCTATAGTTACATTGTTAGTAGGAGTTCAGTCTGCTTCGATGGTGGTTAGTGAGAGATTTTCCTACCACAATGGACTTTGAATCAGATTCTCATGCTTTAGTTCATGTGCCTGCCTCATTTACCAGCTTGCTTAGGTCGCCCTTGGTTGGGTTAACCTGATCTCTCTTCCCTGGCTAGAGGCTGGACCATCATCTGTCAGGATGGGTTTAGTTTCCTGCTAAAGCTGTATTGTCTGAGATTACATATAAAGTCCTAAACAGTGGTCTGTTATCTCTTTGTCTTGTCTTTTGGGTCTCTGCAATGCTTTGTTGGTGACAACTCTTGCAGAACACCACAGCTTTTTTTACCTGGAAGGTATCTTCCATGGCAGCACCCTCTTCCCCAGGGAGAGACATATACTTGGAGGTGGCCTGAGCACGACAGACAACAGCATTCCTAGGAATCTGTTTCAAGTTGCCAAGGTTTCTCTTCTGAACATGTATAAGGACTGAATGCTTCTCATGAGACTTCTTTCGTACGTGGTCACCAGAATCATCATGCTTTCCCATCAGAGGGAGTTTTATTTTGTGCCCAAGAGGCACGTGCTGGAAAATAAAAGCTGCAGGTCTTGTTCACACAGCCCTAGCAGAAGTCAGCGTCCTCAGCCCTGCATTCAGGGATCTAGTTCTGTCTCTCTTATTTTTAGGAGTGCATAATTCCTGCTTCTTTAAGCTCAGCTCATATATACAATTTTATCAGCTGTTCTCCTAATTGTGTTGTTTTCAGAAATACTGATACAAGGTGAGATTTCTTCCCAGAATTTTTTGTTTTGCTGAAGCTGGCAGGGAAAGATCTTTACTTTCCCAGGAAAAGGGAAAATTCTTGTTTCTGTTTTTGTTTAATAACAAACCCGATATTCACTAAGCCTAAGAAAAGTTTGTGGCAGATGCCAACATAGAGACAGTACTGAGCAGTTTCTTTTGTTCATGCAAGCAGCTGGCTCACTGTTACACCTGAAGAGGTAATTAGAAAGATAAGTTGGAACACTAATTTGCAACATTCAGGCCTTCCCTGGGAAGGTATTGCCATGACAAAAGGAAATAAAGGAACTTGCAGTCAAGAACAGGGGCAGTATCCACCATTTTTCACTCTTGCTGGCAGCTCTAGGTAACCTTTAACCTCTTCCCACCAGCCTCCTCAAAGAAGCTACAAGATGCAGGAGAGTGAAGGAAAAGGGTCTGGCTCCTCACACAAAATGCCCTGTGCGTTTAGACTTAGAACAAACGTCCTTTATTCTGATTCCCTCGTGCTCTGGTGCTCTCAGGTACTCCAACAACTCCAAGGGAAAAACAAAAAACCTGAAAATGCCCAGAGTAGGTTGCTTTAGAAGGAGGTTAATGGAAACCGCTGAAATCTGCTGTATGGATTACTAGCAGTCAGGATGATTTTGTTTGGTTAGTTCATGCCTGTGAATAGCAGAGTGCTTCCTTCTGGGTGCCCTTTACCCAGATGAACTGATTTAGTGTTGCAGCCCTGCAGGGTGGGCTTCACAGCACTGCCTGGGAGAGCAGCCGGGGCTTGAGGGGACCTGCAGCTCCAGCAACCCTGCACAAACCCAGCGTGAGGAGCTGTGCGCTCCACTCACAGCCTGCTGCTGCAGTTTCTTCCTGCTGGGAAGTGGGACTCTTCTGCCAATCTTCCCCTTGCTGTCACCAAAGCGAGCCTGGCTTGTGTGCCCCCGGAGCCCCCGTGGTGCTCACGCTGAAGCCCGTCACTTCAGCAGGGAGATGACTGGCCCTGAGGAAAGGAAGCTCTACCAGTAACCTGGAATCAACGGGTATAAAATTTCTCCTTATCGGAAACTCTGTTCTTGGGAGAAATATTATCAGTAGCTGTGTGTTAACTGGCAGGAAATTGGTTGCCCTGGGGTCCTCCGGGAGAGGCCTCCCCCTCCCCTCCCCTCCCCACTCCTTCCCTCCTCACTCCTCCCCTCTCCTCCCCGAGCTCTGCGCTCCCACCGCGCTGCACCCAGAGCCGAGCTCCCTGAGCAGTGCAAACCCAACTTCCCGCTCCTCGCAAGCAGCCAGATGACGGAGACTATTTTCAAAGACTTCTTTGTCCATAAGATGGCGTTTGAATTAGGAACTTGTTTAGCCAGATTCTCTTGTTACAATTTACTGATTCATTGGGTGGAGAATGGGAGGGTAGGATGACAGAGCCAGACAGCTTCAATTAATGATTTTTTTTAAAGCTCTCATTCAAACACAAATGCATCTTAAAATGTATCCAGATTTAGACAGCAGGAAGAATTATAAATTTTAAGCTACTTGTGCCTTTGAATGATCTGCTGGGGGAAATTTCAGCTGTTTTCTCACAACCGATTTTCAGAGAAAAATTGCAAAGTTGTAGCAGGTCCAGTGTGTGGTGTTTTTCTTAAGAGCCAGAGGTGGTGGAGAAAGGGTTTTTTTGAGAAAGTAAAGAAATCTTAAAATCTTTCCTGCTCTCTAAGTGAGACCATAACAAAAGTTAAGTGTCCTTTGGGTCAGTAACATGGAAATTAATTTCTATTGCAGCAACAGAAGAGGCGAAGAGCAGGATCAAGTTCCGGTCTCCTACCTGTTCTGACAGTTGTAATTCTTTTGACAGTTATCTCTGGATCACAGCAGAATGGATAAACCTGGCATTAGGTACAATGAGATACTACTTATGCCTTAGCCTCCCATCTTCAGTTTTCCCCAGCCTGACCCAAGCCCATCTGGCAGCAGGTCCCACTTGTACCGGGAGCACGCCTGGGACCTGACAACACCAGTGCTGCCCCTCTTCTGTCTCCATGCTCCTTCAGCCAGGTCTGAGCCATTCAAACCCCATCCTTGTGAAGCCTTGGGGTCCTTCTCTCAGCTGCTGAGCACTGGAAATCTTTGCAGCTTCTACTTCAATTTGTAAAGTTCCTCAGAAATCTCCAAGAGTGTCTAATCTACTGTTGGGGGAAGGGGAAAGGTCTGGACTGGTCTCGTGTGACCTCAGCCATTTAATTTGTCTGTCATTACTTCATGAATATAGGTTACTAAGAATGTAGTTCTCAACTTTCTTGCAAAAGAGGGCAATGGTCCAAGTTTTCTTTTATTTCTTTGGTTGACAAAAGAAAAATTACTGTCTGTGGTAGAGTCATTCTCTTCAGGTCTCTCTGCCTGTGGACACAGCCACACACATCTGTGTGTGCATATATGGTCATTAGAAACAGCATGCACACAAACCAAACTTTTCCCAGAATTTAAGCAGCAAGAAACATTGAACCCAGAAGACTATGTTAGTGATATAAATAATATATACTTTTTATGAAGTCCATTTTCACATCACAGGTTTCTTTAGATAAATTTTTCAACTTTCAAGTTCCCTTCTTTTTTTTTCCTCATTTCCCTCTCAAGGCAGCACTCAGAATAAGTATTTGAGTGTGGGGAAGGGAGACTTCTGAATGAACTTTAGCCAATTTAATAAAACTAGAACAAATCAATAAGCCACCCAGGCATCTAATGCTCTCAGTATTCCCACTGACGGTTCCACAACATCAAACAGTATGGAAAACATTTTCAAGGTAAGTCCTCTGTATTCTGAAACAAGTCCCTAAAGGCAGAGAGATGGAGGTTTTCTTGGCCTACCTGTTTAAAATGGGTCATGCTCTGCATTCTCAATCAGCTCCGAGTCAGGTGCAGTTCTTCAAAGCCCCAGCAAAACGAGCTCTGCTCGGGCTGGGAGTGTGCTCAGGCCAAGGTCAGGGAGATGCTGCAAGGACCACAGTACCCTCCTCTCCTCAGTCATCTTCAGGAAGTTCCTTCCTTCTTAGCCTTGGTTGGCACGGTGATGAAACCTGCTTTTATCTCCTTGCAAAGTCTATTCATGCTTTGTGCCACTTAAGCCAAATCCTTACCTTGCTTCTCTGGTTTCAGTGGGAAACTGTGGGCCTCACCATCTGCTGTATCCATGGTACCAGAGCAGCTTTTCCACCTGAGCAGTGGAAATGAACCTTCTCATGGTAGTAGATGTCCTTTGACAATGTGACATGTTTCAGTTCCCAGGGAACAGATGCTGTACATCTAAAACTCCTTCTGTTTGTACAGCTACCTCGTGGTTTTATCTTTGTAAAAGTGCAAACTCAGGATGTTTCCACTGGCAAAAGTGTCTGGATCTTGAAGGGATTAGAGTGCACCAGTGCAGGGCCTTTGGGTCAGGGACAGCTGCCATGGGTGGAACCGGTCATTTCTCTCTTGTCTCCTTTCCTCCCCCTTCCCTCTCTCCCCCAGGTAAAATTGGCTGTACTGATCCTTGTAACTGCACTTAGTCTAAGGACATCTGTCAAAACAGTGTGGCTGGTCTGGGATCAGTTCATCCAGCCCTGGCCTGACCCCAGGCTCTGCCAGCAGCTGGTGGGAGGGCCAACCTGGCTCTCAGGCTGTAGCCCCTGCTGCCCTCTGTGGGAGGTGGGCCCCTCCATGGGCCATGTGGTTTGCCATTTCTCATCCACTAATGCTCTCTTCTTCTGTGGAAGTAAGAGAAGGTGACGGCCAGGTTGGTGCTCTCATGGCATCTAGAGGTGGTCTCAGTCATGTGCTGCTGTAGTCTGTTCATTGTCAGCTCAGATCATTAATTTCACAGGACTCGTTTTGTTTGTGAGGTCCCAGGAGTTCCCATGCACGTGGCTGGGGTGCTCAGTCAGTCACCACAGTGGGAGCAGCTGCAGGGTGGTTGTGCCAGCATGGACTGTTTCACCCAACACAGGAGATGCCAAATGGTAATTCTCTCAGCTGCTCCCTCAGTTGCTCTGCTCCTACCTTGCTGTTGCAGGGTCATGAGCATAGGTGTACAGTTGCTGTTGTAGAGGTCTATCAGCTCCTCCCCAAATCCACTTCTGATGTCAGAAATGGAGGTGTACCACAACTCTTACAGTCTCTTATCTCTAAGGAGTTATTGATAGCTGACTTTGCCAAATGAGCTGGTATATTTTCCCAGTGACTGTACAGAAATTAAGGAGTCCTTGCTTATCCTCACAGGAGAGGCTTTGGATCCTTCACTGTAAGAGAAATCACTCCTGGTTCTGGGATCCCTAAACAACAGTGCTGATGGGGATGACAGAAGGACTGAGGAAGTCAAGACAGGGACCATGCCCTGTGCTTTTGCACATGAGAGGCAGGGTATTTTGAGCTGAATGCCCACAAGTCAGAGGCACCCCAAATCAACCCTTGCATTTGAGAATTTTTGCCTCATTTGTCCTTTTTTTTTGCATATGCCAGCTTTAGACAGGTATGAGAATCATGGATTTCATCTGGGTTGTCCCAGAAATTTCCTGTTACAAGTGCAGGGGAATCAGCCCAGCTTTTCCTGGTGCCTCAGTGAGTAGAGGTAATATTTCCCACCAGAGAAAAACTAGTGGTGACTTAAAAATCCCAACAGGGAAATACATTCAGTTGAGTTAGTGGTGGAGGGGATTTATAGCATGTTGTGAACTATCCACTTAGGCCCAGAATTTAAGCAGGGGGCAGGGGTTGGGGTAGAGAGTGCAGGAAAACACAGTTCCCTTGTTAAAATGAAAGAATGAGCTTAATATATACGGGCAGAAAGAGGAGGCAAGTCCTTTCCCTGTTAAATATTTACCATCTGAGCTTTGCTTAGGCTCCTGATTTTCTGTATCTCTGAAGGTGGTGATACTTGTGACAGTAGGATATGTTCTGTAATGTATTCCTCCCTCTCAACCCACCTTGCCTGGGAAACGGCCGCGGTAACAAAAAGCAGACTGTTCCCTTCTCATGAATATTAATCAGTAAACTCCCCCTGCTATTTTAAATCGAAGGCTGGTGCTAAAACCCTTTTTTCCCCAACTCAAGCATCCCCCGAGGAAAACCCTGAAAGTCCTGGGAAAGCCATGCACAGAGGCTGCCGTGACTAGAGGCCTTCTAGGCAGTGACATATAAAACTCTGAGGTCAGGGGGCACGGCAAGAGGAGGAATCAGCTTTGTTTCCGCTATGTGTTGCTGAAAGCTAAACCTTTATGGAACTTTTCTAGCTGCATTTTTGGCTATTTAGCTTTGAAAACAAAAGATTTATTTTTTTTCCCCTATTCATCGCCGTTTTTGTCCTACGTTGACAGCAGTGACATAAGAAGGACCCTCCCTGTTCTGGGCTGGGGCTGTGGGCGCTCCTTCGGCCGCCGCTGCTTTGGGACAAACGTTATATGATCTTCAAGTGAGGGCAGGAAAACAAGAAAAGGACTGTGCAGAGCCAATGTAAGCACCCGCTACATGGATTCATTCTTCTAAATAAGAACAGTAAAACTCTCCCTGGCAAGTAAAATACATTGATGGGAGCATGTGTAGTACTAGATGATGTCCAGAAACCCAGCTGCGTGTCTTCACAATCCACTCAGCTTCAGATCAAACCAGAGGAGTATTCCCAAGGACACAGGGTGATACAGCCCGAGGTTGGCTTGCCTCCTAGATAACCCTGAGCAGTGCTGAATAATTCTTTGAACTCAAAGCAATTTGCAATTGTGTTCAGAAATAACACACAGACTTGCCAAAATCCAGGAGTGTCTCAGCAGCCGACGTGTGTTTTTCCAGTGCCGGCAGTGATAAGCCCGTGCAGAGTTTTGCTGTTTTCTCTTTGGGCCAGTGTTAGCCCTGGTGGTGTGCTAGAGGATTTCCCATGCCAAGGATGCAATTCACGTCCTGGAGAGTGTGCAGTCAAGAATAATGTTTTAAAATCTTCCTCCTTTATCAAAGAGTCTGGATAGACTTCAAAGAACATTATTATTTGTAACTTACAGCTGGGGAAACTCAGGTCAGGAGGGATGATGTGACTTCCCCAAGGTGATCTGATGAGTTGGTGGCATTCTAAGAGTAAGCTGCTGTAGGTCCTGCCTGCTGTGGATGCTGCAGCTCAGCATGCTGCCAAGGTCAGTGCCGGGTGCTGTACGGGCCAGATCTGATGTACTGGTCAAAGACTTTGAATGAGAGATGCTGCATACTGTTAATAAATGGGGGACGTGGGGCAGGGATGTCACACAGTCAAAGAAACCTGTGTTTGGTGGTGGCAGGTGGTGGTAGGTAGGCAGTATCTGAGAGAGGGTAGAATGGCAGTAAAGCTCACAGGGTGGGCTGTGGGTGAGCATGGACAATAACCACATCTCAGTCTTTGGGAGCAATGTCTGAGGGCATTGCTAGGGCAGAGGGTGGGAATATGGTGGGTTTTGCTGCTGCTGGTTTACTCACTCTGTACCTAAAATCACACATTTGATCCAAATCAACTATGCCACCCAACTAAAGTGATGATATTTTTTCCCTAATTTACTCTGGAGAGATGATACTTGATTGATGTTAAGGTAGAGTGGCATGAATCAAAAGTACCTGATCCAGCATAAGGCTTGCTAACACAAAGATAAGTCTTCACAGTTCTTTGAACAATTTAGAGCTTGAAGAGTAAACTCACATGAGATCAGCATCTTAGGCTAGGTGGCTGCAATGATTTTGGTCCAGAGCCCTAAACCTACATGTGCTTCCATGTTCTGGGAGTAATTCTGAGGTAGGTACTGAAGTTTTAATGGTGTGTCTTAGATGTGTGAGTGTGAGAATACAAGTATTTGCTAAAAATCAGATTGTTCATTTCACATGGAAGAGTTTGGCTACCAATGTTTCAAAGGCTGTGTTGCATGATGACAAAAAACCACACTGACAACCAACCAAAAAAGAGATCAGAATTGCTGTAAGTTTGAAAGAGTTTATTCTAACTGTATTTTAAAAGAATACAGCAACTGTCTGTTCATGCAACTACCCTCACCACAGTGTTTTACAAAGATAGAAAATCAAGCAGTTAAACATTAAATAGGAGGCCCAAGTGCAAACTGAGAAATGGACTTGACCCTGGCAGAAGCTGTGAGAGATCAGAAGCACATCTTGAGAACTGATTGTTTCCTCTCAGACAAACATTTCTTAGAAATCCTTCCACCTTCAGGCCAAGAGGCCTTATTTATTCTACTAACAGATGCAGATATTCACCACTGTATTGCCTGTGGTACACTGACAATCGTGGAGAACTTCCAACAGGCAGGTATGGCACCCTGAAGATTGTGCAAAGCTGACTCTTGATCTCAAATGTTTGGCTTTTCTGAAAGTGTTACGTAGCTTGGCTAAGCCAGCTGTGCTTGCCCAACACACTTGGGCTCCCAGCCCTTTAGAAGATAGGAGAGATGGTGGGACATAAGCAGTCAATACTGGAGAGGCAGTACTCTCTTCCCTGCTGTCATCCAGCTGTGACTGTAGGTGCCAGAGCCACAGCTGGCTGTGTTTTGGAGAGAGGAGCAGTCTCTGGGCTGCTACACCCCTAGGCTGTACTGGCACTTGGACTCTTTGTGGATGAGTAGTTTCCTGTGGTGCATGTAGGAGCAGAATCCTTATTTCTACTTTCCTTCTGTTAGTCCCCCATCCGCCCTGTTGCCTTCTGCACTCCATAAACTTATCAGGTGACATCTCTCTGTGGCATTCTCTCTATACTTATCTGGGGATTTGAATACCTTCCAGTTAGTGATTTCTGGCAGAACAATGCATGCCATTGATAGTACAGTCAACAGCCAGCTTCCCTTTCACTTTCCTGTTTGACCTTTTAAACTTTGTTATTTCACAAATATTCAGTCTTGAAATTTTACACGCTTAAGGCACCTAAAAGAAAATTCTTCACTGGCAAAGTTGTCTAAACAAGCTAGCCAGACCTTGAAAGGATATAATTTCCCTTGAAAGAGCATCCTCACAGATAATTGATAGCATAGCCATCTTTCCCACCAGATGGGTTTCCTTTTGGACGCTTACACAGAATGAAGTATGAAAGGCAAAGTAGCCCTTACACCCTTAGGACTCAGCCTGCTATTGCTCCTTAGACTAAAATCCACATTCCAGAAGGGGATAAGCTAATAAAAAGAACTCTTGCATTTCACCTGGTGATAATTAGCTCCATTGCAAGAGAAAAGTAATTTGTATACATTGCTTGGTTCCTTCTCTAATATTTAGTATTGTATGATATATATCTGTGTGTACATACCTATTAGGCTATGCATATAGTGCTGCATGAGACATAAATATACGTTGCAATTTATACTTACCTTTATCCCATGCTTTTGGCAAAGAGTAAAATCTATAATGTCTTCCATGGAAACGAAGCCACTTCTGGTGTGGAATTAACGTGGTGTTTGCAACACTTCCTCATCATGTCTAATAGCTGAGGCTGGGCTAGTCCAGCCTTCTCTTTTGGCACCATTGTACCGGCTGTAGTAGCATAACAGTGCTTGACTTCTGTGTTGTCATAGGAAGAACTTTTTCTGGCAAGATTGGCATTAATACTAAATTCAGTGAGTGATAAACCTAAGGACCATACTAGATTCCTCTTATTTAAATTCTTCATGCTCGTTCTGTATTTTTAAATTATTTTTAAACTTTTACTACTCTTTTTGCTTCTAAGAAATGGCCTCATTAGAACTAAGCAGCTGGACAAGTGATTCATGTACCACTCATCAGCATGTCCAGCCTGAGTAACATTATCTGATTCCTGGAACCCTTACCCTAACCAGCTCCACCTTCTGTTCTATCCTTGGTTTCCATTGTGCTCCGTCTGGAAGAGGGCAAGGGCAGGGACCTTGCCAGGTCATGGGTTTGCAGTGTTGGTGCAAGAGGGCCCTGATCCTAATATCTAGCCTCTGGGGAACAGCATCAGTCAAAGTGGTTGTAACCCAGAGCCTGCTTTTGGAATGTGAGAAGAGTTCGTCCCTTGACAGAGCGTGGTGAGCAGCACAGTGATGGCTCTTGGGTGGTATTGTGTTTATGGAGGGGCTGGGCTGTTCCCAGGGAGCCTGGCTGCATGCTGGTGGGTCCTTCTTCTGCTTCCTGACCTGAGGCTTCCCCTAAATACCAACCTCACTGGCAGGCCTCAGACTGGGAACGCACACGATGTGCCTCTGGAAAGGTTCAGCTGTTCCTTCATGGGCCCTTTTGAGTCTTGGGCTAGCCAGGCTTCAGGAAGGGCAGAGAGGAGAAGGTCAGAAGATGAAAGGGTCTCTAGAGTAACATCCTCTGCCGAGATAGAAGGCAGAATTACTTTGTCACTCAATTAGAGTGGGCTTTAAAGCACAGAATGAAGTGTTGGACACGGCGAGGCAGCCCTTGTCAGCGCAGCGCGTGGGAGGCAGCCTGGCAGAGGGGAGGGGAGTGAGTGCACAGGGCTTGTTCAGCAGCTGGCACAGCAGCTGGGCCCTGCCAGCTCCCATACGAGCTGCTCCGTGCCTACCAGTGACCAGCTTCTTCTCTGGCTGTGGCTCTTGGCACTCTGCTCTGCCTGCCCCTCTCAGCTCTCCTTGCCCGGCGCAAGGCTCAGCACCAGACGTGCCCCGAGCAAGCAAAGAGCCCAGGACTGCACAAAGCTTTTTATGCAAAGGATTTTAAGGCCTGCTCCTATTAAGAGATTAACAAACAAGGGTTAGCGGCTTCTAAACTACATGGTGGCAGAACTTCTTGGAAAAGCAAACTAGCCTGAAATTATACAATTAAATACATATTAACTACTCTGTCCTTACTGCATGCCTTGGCTTGAAGGCTGATCCATTTCGTGCACCCTTCTGTTCGAATCAGTGAGTGCTGGATGAACACCCATGATGAACTGTGAAACTTGGAGCCTTCTGAGTGGAATTTGCTCCCTCATGAAATTCAAAGGCCTCTGAAACTGTGCAGGATGGATGTAAAAGGCTGTAAAGGTCATCTTCAGGGGCCTTTCTAACCCACACTGCCCAGCCCTCCTGGCTGAAGCATCAGATATAATCTGTATATGTAACTAAGTTGTCCCTGTAATTTGTGCTTCTTGGTGCTGTATGAATATTGCAAATCTGAGTGGTGGTTGAGGTTTTCTAGTCACAGGAGTTAAGACACCTGTAATAGATCTGGTGCCTAAATCCCTGAGACTGTGCAGGAAGGGAGTCACAAAAGCTGTTGTGAGACCCCAATGAGGATGCCCTGGGGAAGGAACTCAGCAACGTCCTAGTTGGAAGCTGCAAGATTTCACAGGCAGGGCTTCTGTTTGCAGCATTTTGCTGAATCCTAGTGTCATTTAACAGTCTCAGGATGACTCTATAAACCACCCCTTATCACAGCCAGGTCCAAGAAGCTGTTCTGCAGAATCAGCATGGTTGGATTTTACTGAAGTGATTTAGCTTGGTTCCTTCTGCCCCACGTATCCTTCCTTGTCCTCAGCCCCACAGCACCTCTTGCCAGAGTAAAACTGAATTAGAGCCACTGCTGCAGTGCACCATCTTAAAGCTTTCTCCCCCAGGAGTGGAGACCTGACTGCATTTCCAGCTCTGTGTGCCACAGGGCAGCTGGAACGTGGCTGAGCATCTGTCCTTGTGCTTCTGCAGCTCAGGCAAAGAACACTGCTTTTACCACTGTGTCCTGGGTGGCTTGATGCATCCATAGTATTCCCTTCCAGCCTCTCAGCCCCAGGCAGCTGCATTGCATACACATCGGTTTGCACCCAGATCTGGTCCCAGGCACTTCTCTCGGCAGGGAAACCAGAGTGGAGGGTGTGGAAGCTCTGCACCAGTGAGGCAGGCTGCCCTATTAGCAAAGACTGGGGCTGCTCTGTGATGTGTGTAACACAGATAGCACAGCCTAAGTGTCCTGGAAAGGATGCTCAAAACCAACCAGTTTTGGTTGGATAGCTTGCTGGTACCACCCTTGTCATCTTCAGTACCTTTGATGCTACTGGAAGTGTTGTGTGGCAGAGGGAATTGCACCCACTGTAGCTTCTTGAAAGCTGAGCACCAGGGGAGCTGCTGGAAGTCCTGAGGCTCAGCATCTCCGTTGTGAGTAATCCATGTGGAAAGCAAGGGTTTCCTATTTTGTCTCTTGTTAGGTTTTCCTACAGATCAGTTGCCATCAGAATACTGCAATCAGCCCAATATCCATCAGAAAGTGAGAACCTGTGTTGTGTAGACAGGAAAAAGAGCATCAGCTGCTTTCAGGAAGGGAGAATGGGTGCCAGTTTATGGTTTGCTCTGAAAGGGCCTGACAGGCATCTTACTGAAACTGCTGGAACAGCTGGCATCGATTATACGGAGTTCAGCTCCAAACTCTGAGAGCACTTTGCAGCATTTAATGGTGGCTTCCTACATAACCCTTGGAAACCTGATCTGCCTTCCTTCCAGCCCATTCCAGTCCAGGTTGGCTTGTGTTTCTTTGTTCACTAGAGCTCTTGTTGACTAAATCTTCTGGGACAAACACATAACTGGTGCTTAAATCCCCAGACAAAAGCAAGCACAGATGCCTTTTCTGCTTTGAAATATCCAAGGTCTTTCTCTGCATAGCAAGAATCCATGCCCTGAATGGACCCAGGGAGGGTAGAAAGGGACTTGCTGCCTGTGAGGCCTGGTTAATAGGCCTCTGACTGGCTGGCTTTGTGCCTTCTCTTTAGCTCCTTGTGAATGAGAATGGCCTGCTGGCAGGTAGCCTGAGGGCCAGCTATGGCTAGCTGTGAAAGGATGAGCCTGGAAACAGGAGCAGGAATAAAAGTAGGGAATAGCAGATGAGGAGAAACCATTCTTGTTGACAAGAGTTTTACTACTGAGACTACATCTGTGTGTCGTGTATGTAGCCTTCTCCCTTGCTGTCTGCAGCAGGTCATCCATCTCATTGATTCTTACCTTTCTGAAAGTTGCTCAGAGGGATGTTTGGGAGCCAGCTTTGCTTTGCTGAGTATTTTCTCAGCTCCCTCAGCACCTGAGAGCTGAACCACAGGTCCTGTATCTAAAGGCAAAGGAGTTTAGATGCCATGTGGCGAGGGCATTGGTGAGACCCTGATCCTTCATACACATTGCTGATGTATTTCTAGTTTGGGGAGCTTTGTTGTGGAACACCCACTGTAGGAAGACTTTTCTGCTCAGTCTGCCAGACTTGGCTTTCTCAGATACTAGCCACACAGTTTTTAGGACCTAAAATTTGATGCCGTGTCAAAAGGTGAATGTTACAAATCAGAAGTGATGTCCTCAAAATGTGCATACTCTACTTCAGCACAGCAAGCCTGCTTCCAGCTTCTAGATATTGCTTTCTAAGCCCAGTCACTACTGCTAACTCTTTTTATTTCTTTGCATGTTTTTAGTGTGAAGGCCAAACTCTACAGGCTTACAAAAGCTCAGACTGATTTGTAAAATAGTTATGCAGTTTTGCAGGCTCATATTTAGAAGCTTCCCTCCTGTCTCACTCTGAAGCCACTAGATCTATGTTCAGCAGCTGATGATTATACTGTGATCTGGAAATAATAAGGGTAGAAGAAATAATCTGCCCCAGTCTGTAGGTAAAGGTCTGTGTGGAGAGGGTGGGAGAGTGCCACTGGGAAGTCCTCGGCCCTCCTTGTCTCTTGCTGTTACGTTTTCTACTCTGAGGGGAGGTCACAGGCATTTCATTTACAGGAATTATTTCAGGGAGAATTTTCTGTGCTAATTGCCATGCTGTTTACTGCCAGAGAGTTGCAGGGTTTATTACTTCATGCACTTTAAAACTGGTGGAGGGTGACAGGGTTTATGATTTAATCTCCAGCAAGTGTCTCTTTCGTTGGGGGTAGGTGAAGTGTTGTTATCATCTGTTCAAAGGTGGAGTGACAGTTTTGTACTAGAACCCAGCTAACTGCATCTCAGAAAAGTGCTGATACCATCACACATGAGAACTGGAGGAGATGAGCCACTTTTCTCTGTCTCTGCAGCGCACAGTGGAGGCTGCTGGTGTTTGAGGAGCAGTAACAAGGTGCCCTACTGTGACACCCCACCAATGCCAATTGTTTGTGCCAAGTCTGCTGAGCAACCAGCGTGCTGAAGAGTCATGTTCAGCACAATGAGATCCAGGCACTTGGGTATGTTGCGGTGTTAATTCCTGATGTCTTGTTGCTGATGAGAATTTATCTACAGTTTCCAAGAGGCAGAAAAGCTCACTCCTAAAAAGAGGAGAGTTAGAAAGCCATTGTTTCTGCACGAGCTGGTCCCATCAGCCTCCACATGCCCCATGTGTGCAGATCCTGAATGCCAGGTTAGCCTTACCTCTGTGGTGCAAATTGCACTCAAAGCCCTCTTGTAGCTTTATTGTTAATCTCTGCTTGCAGAGAATGCCTTCTAGACTCATGACCTTAATTCATGGCTTGCCTTGCCTCCCTCTCAGCCTCAGCCTCTCTCTCCTGCTTGCTCAGGAGGCCTCCCTGCTGTGCTCCAGCCATGAGGTGGGCCCTGTGCCCCAGCACCTCTGCCCAGCCCTCAGCACGGGCTGAAGAGTTCTGGGGTCGGGGCCTTTGTCCTGGCACAACCTCACACTTGGGCACTGCTTGCTTCTTGAGTGGGTTGGTGGTATCTGCACAGGGATTGCACATGACTTGCAGATGTTTTACAAGAATAGGATCAGGGTATTTTTCTGCTGTTATATGGGAACTCATTACAAAGCTCCTGACGTTTTTCCATTTGGCAGTTTAAGAGCATAGCTTTCTTGCACTGTGCTGAAAAGCTCCTCTGGAGTTTGTGAAGGAGGTGAACCTAATGTTCCCAGCTAAAGCCAGGTTCCTGAGACCTTAGTCATGTGGATTCCTCAAAGAGGAGAATCAGAGATCTGTCTTAATGGGAACAGCTTTTCTGGCTAAGTTTAAGGTGTTTGTATGGATCCACTACAAAGCTGAAGAGGTGTGCTTGGGGATGGAAGCACCTTGTGCCCTGGAGCCTGTGGCACCTGTCTGTCTTTATGTCAGTACTTCATCCGTATGGTCTGCATCACACACCTGCCAGAAAGGGCTCACCTGCCTTTTCTGGGGCCACACACGGGTGTCTGTATCCTGGTGCCAACCTGGCTTGTCTTTGGGCCCTCTGGAGTAAAACGGGGTGATACCTGCTTCCCAACTGCTCCTGTCAGAGGTTTTTAACACTTTCCATCTCTTTGTGCACCGTTTTCCCATCTCCCTGTATTTTCCTCCATATCAGGGGCACTCATCCCTCTCTGCTCCCTTCTGTCAGTGCTCTGTGTGCTCTCTTACTCCACAAGAAAAGGCTCAGTATAGTCTCCATGCTCTCCCCTCCCAAAGCTCTGTCCTTGGTCGGTAGAGAGTGATGGACCTGGTCAAAGCTGATGAGCCAGAAGGGTGGGTGGCAGGGCCCAGCTGTCCATGTAGCAGCTGCAGAAGCACCTGTACAACTCTGTATTCCTCCAGCTCACCCTTTGCTGAGAGCCTGGGGGGAACAGACTGACAAATACCTGAGCTGGGAACCGATTGCCCCCGCGAGGGGGCTGCTTCCAGTGGTACTGGAGGGGGAAATTCAGAGTCATTACGTAGGGAAGGATCAACTCATCACATGCCCTGGACTTCTTAAGCACACACTGCAGGAGAATATAGAGTGACTGTGCCTTCCCTTCCCCCACACAAATAACTGGAGTCCTTATTTCAGCAAGTGCCACACAGCACGCAGCTATGTGACTTATTTTCATTTCACAAGGCTTCTCAGTTTTTACTGTGACAAAATTCAGTGCCTGTAAAACTCTGAACTTTTCATTATCACTCTCAGAAAACGGCACACCTCTTCATTTTCTTGTCAGTGGCCTCCGACTTTTCTGCTCAAGAACTTCCTTTCCTAGGACACATTGTAAAATATAAGAGGTGGTCAGATCATCTCCAGATTGCCCCATCTGTGCAGTCCATGAACTCTAACAGTGCAGATATAATGATTATATTTTACTATATCAACTTTGTGTGTCCTGAGCATCGTCAGAAAGGCCAGGAGTTCTTGCTCTGATGCTGCTGTTCTGCACACTCCTGCAAAACAGCCCTGTCCTCAGCATACTCTCTTGCCTTAGGCTTTCTCAAGGGGGGATGGAATACTCCTCTGCTTCTGTTTGATCCTCATCTGACCAACATTTCTCTGTCCTTCAGCTCTGATGTGGCTTTACCTTTCCCTAAACTGCAGGTGACCTTGTTTTCGTGTCTTATATAGAGCCCCCCTCACCCCAACCCATTCATACTCTGGGGAATTGGGTTTTCTTCACTGCATTTCAAGTTCATGCTGTTCCTTACACTTGGTCTGAGACTGCCTGAGGAAGAGCAGCTCTGTCTGCCCTCTACTTGCCATCCAGCCCATGGCTCCTTTCTGAAGTGCTTGGGGGGAGGAAGCTGGCCCTGGTCATGGCTGCTAGTGCAGAGCCAGTCTGTGTAAGACCACGTCTGATTATAAACCCTCACCTGGTACTTTCAGGACACCTAGCACTGGAGTCAGACCAGTCATTCTCTTGGGTTTTAGTTTGTACAGGGAAAACCACCACCACTAGGGTCCCAAGGGGCTCAAGCTTGAAGCTTTGCCCTTCTTTTGTCATTTTAAGGGGCTACTGTTTAAATCGTAGCAGCTTTGGGAGAAAACAGATGTTGGGAGTCAGTCATCCAAGACTGAGAATCCAGCTCTGGAGTCCTTACCCAAAGAAGACCTTCACTGACTGTGTAGCTGGCATTTTCTGATGGCTTACTGTCCTTCCTGCTCCCCAGACATAAGAACAGTTTCAAATAATCAGTGGATTTCTTTTTTTTTTCAGTTTGGTATGGTGGCAAGCTAACAGTAGTGTAGGGA
>NW_008631611.1:36197-48233 GCF_000691845.1 Merops nubicus
CAAAGGAGAAAGTCACTTTCATCTTCTAGTACACATTTCACTGTGGAAAAACAAGTGGGGGGAAAAAAAAAAGGTTGTTTTTTGCCCAGGTCATTCTGTGCCAAATTTGCATCACAGCCTATGAACTCTGTTCTGGCACAGCTGAGGAGGCAGGGAGCTGCAACTTGGCCTGGGAAGAAACAGCAAGAGGAACTTCTGTTCTTCTGGGGCAGGAATTTCTCAATCTGTGTAATTGCCAAGTATGTGAGTACCTCCTAAATTCTCTAAGCTGCTGGCCTCTTCAGATGCATCTGAGCACTCCATGTGACAGCAGAGAAATAGAAACTGGTTTTAGGAGATTTTAAACAAGCAAGAGTTGCAGAGGGCATAAATAAATGTAGATTTCAATCAGTAAGCCCCAAGAACACAGAGATCATTAGATGTGGGGGTTTCACTGGAGCAGCACCGCAGAGCATTCGTGCTGTTGAACACCAGAAATACATGCAGGCAGAGAAAACACAGTTCTTACACTCAGGAGCTCTCAGTGAGCTAGAGGCAAGGTAGCCAGGGATGGTGCTGCTCTAACAGAAGTGTTGACACTGGCCTGGCTTTAACTTTAATAGAGGGGGTCCTTTTCTGTGACAGTTAAAAAGGAAAACCTCAGGGAAAGCAGAAGAGCTGAGGGTCATTTTGAGTGCTGTTTTCTGCTCAGGTGTAGCAGGATAACCAGCTGTTGCTTCAGTCTGGCATTTTAGCTGGAGGCTGAAGAACAAAGACTGTATATGTAAATCGTAGATGTATCTAGAAAAGGGGGAGCAGAGAAGCCCCTAGCAAGGGAGCAAGCCTCTTTGACCCCAGCAGAAGTTCCTGCACTATGGTGAGTGGCACTGGAGTCCATGGAGAACCTGCCCAGCATCAGCACTCCCAGTTTATTTGCTCCCTGCAATAGGTCCCCCACCTCAGCCCCAGTCCCTGGGTCACTCTCTGTATGGGTGGACACAGTGCAAGGGAGAGGGTGCCCCTGGTGAGGTTTGTATGTGTCAGAAGCAGGTGTAATTTTGCTTTTTCTCCTCTGAAATAAAATTCACACCATTAACTTCAGTATGAGCAGTTTTCCCAGCACCAGTTTTCCCACCCACCCACTAGATTTTTCTCCCCCCTCTCTCTCCTTCCCTCCTTATTCCCTATTTTTCCTTCACAGTCTGTATCCCCCTGTTAACAAAGGAATAAAAATTCACCACCACAGCTGTCTTACAGCTACTCTGCTGCTCGATGCTTAATATTCAAGCTGGAAATCCCGTGATTTTAACTTAGAAACAGGAGAAGAATGACTTACCCTGCAGATCTGGTAAAGCTTCTCTCTGCCTGCACTCCTCTCCTCCTGCTACGTGTGTGAAAACTGTCTGAGATTTCACAGTGGTAATTTCTGGTCCTAACATCAAATCCTGAAGGGCTCAGCTCCTGAAGTTGTTGCCAAGTCATCAAACACCCATGGGAGATTTGGCTGAGGTCGGGTCCAGTGGGTGAAAGGGCAAGTGGGGGGAGTGATTATGGAAGTAAGTAACATGCTGAGTGTGAGAATTGGGGTAATTTTCATTTGCTTCCCATCAAATCGTACTTACCTTGCCTGTAGAGGCTGTTTCTGGCACTGTCTTGTTTAGCTGAGGTTTTTGGTGCCCGAGTGGCATGAAACTGGGATCACAGGGCAGAAAACTTGCACCAGAACCTCAGCCTCACACCTTGGCTCGGGCACATAAACACCGTGCCACGTGTGTGGTGTTTGGGCCGCTGCGGCGGGCAGGGAGGCGGCACTGCGGCGGTGCCCACCGTGGGAGCTGGGCTGGGTCCCCAGCTCAGCCACAGCTTGGCTGCCTCCACACACACATTGCATTCCTCCGTGGCACAGGACCTTGAGCACAAGCTCCTGGAAGGATATTTTGTTGCTAATGTAGTGATTTTTGGTTAGAAACTCGGAGAAGGGGAAGCGTTTAAGCTGTAGCACGCTGCTGTGTGTGCAGGGAGTGCCTCAGGCTGTGCATGGAGCCCATGGTGGGACATGGTCGTGTGATGATACCTGTGCTGGTTCTACAGGCCAAAAGGGAGCCACACCACAGGTATCCCACTCTGGTGTCACTTGGTCTTGGGCAAACAAAGCCAGGGCAGTGGAGGGTTGTGTCTTTTAAAACGATGCAGAAAACCTGGGGGCACGTTCATTGAAGACCTACACAGGTCTCTCCCACTGTGCCCTGCAGCTTTTAATTAATCAGGCCCAATTATTCAGCCTATATCCATTTGAATAGTGGATAATACTGGAAGGAATTTTCTTTCAATGGGATTTATGGCCCCATTCCCTTAAGTAATTTTCAGATAAGAGATTATAAATGTTATGAAGGCTGCACAGTTTGGTGTGATCTGAGCAGCAACAGTTCATTGCTGTTAATGCTGCAACGTATTTATTCAGGGAGCAAATTGGAAATTAGGAGGAGAGGAGGCAGTTAGTCTTTTAATTTGCAGGAAAACCATCATTTATAATTATTTTGCCTTTAATTCAAAGAACAAACACAGCTGTTGTTTGAGGTTCTTAATCTGCTTACTGAAGTGCAGGCTTTCAGTCCAGAGTGAGCCAAGGGGACAGGCACTGCACTGAGCTAACAGAAAGAGTTCTCTTTTGCAGAAGAGACTCAGGTGAGGAAAGGGCTGGACTTGCTTCCAGGTTGTGATTAGACCTGTGTGCTTCAGCTTGTTTCAGATGTGCAACTTTCCCCTTTTTAATGTATTCCCCACTTGGCTTGCACACACGAGGTGAACTGGGAACCTGTCAACTTGTGGGGTTTTGCTGCTAGAGGACTATTTCAGATGTGCTGGGAAAGTTCCCAAAGTCTTTTCTCACCTTGTCTCTACCTCCTGACTCTTCTTTCAACTGCCAAAACATCACACTATCTAGTGACAGCAGAGGAGTGGAGGTAGTGTCCCCTCTTCCACAGCTGGTAGTGGTGTCTGGAAGCTCCAGGCAGGCTCAGGACTCCATCATGTGAAGGGCTGTAAGAATCAGCCCTGCTCAGAGACAAAGCACTCTGGGAGGGAGCAAACATTGCTGTCACACCTTGCCCCAGATCTCTGCCATCCTCTCCTTGCAGGGGTGAGTGTGTAAAAGGCTTTGACACCCGCACAGTAATGGGGACAGCACTCTCTGGCTCTTAGGAAGAGAGGAGCTACTAGAGACTCATCTGAAAACCGTAGCTGCCTTTCTGAAAGGGGGTGGTGTTGTATTCCCTTTTATTCTCCTAAAGGAAACATCAGTGACCCCAGTTCCAGGGAACGCCAATGTGTAATCTGTTAATGTCTTACATCCCATGGCAGCGGTCATTTGGAGAGGATGGAAATCCTCTGGCTTTCCCTCCTCTGCCTAGGCAAGTTTGTTAGGATTCAGATATTTTCTACTATTCCCCCATCCTCTGTAGCAGACAAAGAGGAACAAATTTCCTTGAGTGCTGGTGATAACTTGCAAGGAGCAGAGGCGATGAGCAGAAAACAGTGTGATGAAAAGAGACTGTAGGGGACGAGTAACAGCCTCTGTCCCACCCTGCTGCAGGGGCCTTCTGTTTAAAGCAAACTCGAGGGTTTGGGTGTAGCATTGTTCTGCCTCTGCAACTGGTTTCTTTTTCCTCTGCGCTTCGTCTTCAACAGCAGAGATCTCTCAGGTTTCAGAGTCTCTCAGTAATTAGAAAGAACAGCTTAAATCCTGACTTCAAACGAGAAGCCACCAATCTGCTGTGTAAACAGAGAGCTTGAGTGAGCTCCCGGGAGGGTTTTTAAATGCGTTCTCCTAAACCCCTGGGGGGCAGGAGCCAGATCGTGGAGGGGATGAAGCCCCTTACTGCCACCAAGTCATCACAGATTGAGGACATTTGGGAGCACCGGGAGGAAGCTGCCCAGTGCAGCAGCACAGCATGTGGGTGCTTAGTTTAAGAGCATGACAGTACCTTCTTTATTGGCAGATCTCTGCTCTCCTGTCGCCTCCAGAGGCTGCACGACTTGTGACTGCATCAGAAGGGAGCCCAAATGATTTGCTGCCTAGGTAGTTGGATTGCACAGTGCGTGGTGCTGGCTCTCAGCTGCAGGGAAGGAGGAGGAAGATTGGAAAATAATGTAATACCCGATCCAGCATCAACTCTGCAAGGACAAAGTTTCCTTTTTATCATTTTTTCAGTAAATTCAAGCTAGCAAGTGGCATCTCAGGTGTTTGAGATGTGTAGTGCTTCATACTGAACTGGCCCTGGGCCCCCTCCAGCTGGGCCTGCCTTTCTGTAGGGCTAGGGTGGGTTGACTGTGATGTGTCTGGACCCTGAGGCAGTTTCATGACACAGACTGCAGGAACCTTCCCCCAGCCACTGCAGATAGCAGGAACACTCTGCTCTGTCTTTGTATGGATATGGAGAACAGGCTAAAGAGGTAGGCTGAGGTGTGAAAGTCTGCCAGACCTTTAGCAGAGGATAAAGGAGATCTATGGAGGAAATCTATTGTCCCACACTACCTGCCTTATCAATGCTAATTGTTGTTAAGGGGATTTTAGTGTTGCTATGAACAGGAATCTCTGGAATTTCCTGATACAGCTGACTTGCTCTGAAAATTGCCAGTGTAGCAAATATAGCTGAGGTGCTGCTTAGTTTGAAAGAGCTCATGGAGACTTTGGCAGGCCAAGAATGAATGAGATCAATGCCTGCTGGCCCTAACTCTCAGCAAAGACCAACAAAGCTCCTGACAGCTCAAGAACTGATCAGGGACTGTGTGACTGTGTAAAGGCACCTTTTTTTTCCCTTTGTGATGCCTTATTCTGCTTGAAATTGTTCATGAAGAGCCAGACTTAGCATAGCAAACCTGCCTGTATGGAGTTGTTGTTAAACATAGCCACTCTGAAAATAGAAAGAGTAGACCTGGAGAAGTAAACTTTGCCTGCCTTAGGTCTTTCATTGCAAAGCCAGCTGAAATTCTCCCCAGGAACCATGCAGGTGGTGACCGTGGTAGGTTTGACCTTCATCTCCATCGAGAGGAGCCTACAGGGGCTTTGCAGGGTTCTCAGCTCTGCTCTGCCATCCCTGCAGGCCACTGATACTTACGACTGCTCTGCCTGTCCAACACTCCCAGAACCCACGTGCTTTGTTAAATCCAGCCCAGGCTGTTTCGCAACACAGACCCAAAGTTTTGGAGCTCATAGGAACAGGATGGGGTGTTTTCTTTAATACAGAGAGGGAAGCACATCTCTGGCTCCTGATACAGGCTTGGAAGGACTCTGTTTTTGCTTCTCAGGGCCAGCATAGTAAGAAGTTGGCTAGATACTTGCTCCCTCTGTCTTCCCCCTCTTATTCTTTCCTACTGCAGCCAGTTCTCCCTCTGGTTATTGAGTGGCTAGGAGGCTTTGCCAAGCTTTTCACTGCAGCTGTGCATGCCATTTCTCCAAAGAGCAAGCAAAACATCCTCACAACATCCCATCCTTTCTGGGGTGAATGGGTGAAAGAGGCAGTCAGGTCAGCAGCACAGTGAGTCAAGTCTCCCTCTCCCATTCCCTGAAGCCTCCCATTCCTGGTAAGAACATGCAGGCCAAAATCAGTCTTGTTATCTTGGTCTAAATCCTGACAACTCTTGTGCAATGTTTTGGGCAGCTGGCAAAAAGGCATGTGCACTGTAGGAACTGCATGGCCTGCAGTATGGGACTGGATGGAATCTGAACTCCTGAAAGCCTGTGATGCAGGCAGCTGAGCAGCTCTCTCAGGCTGTGCTCTGGCACTGCTGGGCTCTGCCTGCATGCTGGCATGGCTGCCAGTGGGAAGTCAGGCACAACTTTGTTTCAACTACACATTTCCAGTCTTTCTGGAGAGTCTTTTACCTGGACTGATAGCTGGCAGTGTACTATGTATAGGCCATGTATACACAGTTGGAAATGAAATGCAGTATTCTAGGAGGGAAAGAATCTAAAGGTCCACAGCACCTGCTCATCCTGTGGCCTGTGTGGGTGGAAGTGCACAAGTGATACCAGAGAAGAAAGAGTCATGGCTGTTCTCTGGGAGAAAAGTCCCTCAGAAGCTGCCAGGAGTAGCAATGCGAGCAAGAAGTGATGTGAGATTTGAAGTGGATGGAGGAAGGCTGCTTAGCCTAAAGAAGACTCGTGCCAAACAAAAGGCCAAATCTTTAACCAGTGCAAATTAGCCTGTTCCTTTCACATCAGCTGGCCCCTAGTGATTGAGTGGAAGAGGGACTTTGAAAGCTGTTATGCTAAAAGAAATGGGAGTGTGATAGAAGACAGCAAAGTGAATATGGTGTCTGACTACAGTGTGTTCTGGTAGGAAAAGAGAGTAGCTAATGAGATTCTTATCTATGTATAGCAAGGCGTGGAATCGTGCTGAGGGAGGCACTGGTTTCCCTCAGTGCCTCTGAAGAGATCCCAAGCAAAATATCCTGCATTCAGTTCTGGGCTGTATCAAAGCAGAAAGGGATAGATAAATCTGGGAAGTTTCAGGGAGAGGCACCAAGGTGTAAGACTAGACAGGCTGATTGGTGAGGAGAGAAGAAAAAAAAAGGCAACATAGATAACAAGGAGCCTGAGAAAACGAGATTAGCCCTGTCAGTGTGCTTGCTGGGTGCCAGTTCCACAGGGGAGTGGAATAATGTACATGGCTCTAACAGGCTATAACCAGGAATAATGAGATCAAATTATAAAACAAGATTGACACTAACGTTAGGTCATTCCTCCCCAGGGCACCACACATACACATCTCCTCTGGGGAGAGGGGGAGGGAAATGCTTTGGCATGGCATACCCAGCTGGAGAAAGCACCCTTGGCCCTGATCCCCTCCATGGTAATAGGTCCAAGTAACTGTAGCAGTCAAGTTTTAGGTTTCTCTGCTCTGTTTTTTACCTCTCTGTCATGATAGCTATTGATAGCCTTGCCCAGATCACTTCTCTTTGCTCCACTTGGTTCCTTAGTGTACAAGCTCAGGCTGTGTTGGGGAGGAACTTGCTTCAGCTGATCTCTCTCCCTCTCTTGAGAAGCAGTGGTGCTGGGAAAGGGGAGCACTGGAGGGGAACACGGGTAGGTGACTGCCATTTCCAGTCTGTTGGGAGAAAGTTGCCAGCAGTAGGGAAATAATGGTGTGTTGTGCATGTGATCCTTTGCCCTTTTGGCTGATGAAGGAGCCTCAATCAGTCCTGCCCCTCTGGGTAGGGGATGGGAGTGCACACTGGGCCCTCTGTTAATAGCTGGGAAGAAATTCAAGCAGTCAGCACCACCTCCAACACAGGCAGCCCCTCAGTCAGTGGAATAAGGCATGAGTTTCTCAACTGTAATGAGCTTGTTTTTCCATGAGATTGCTGTAATAAGCTGTAATGAACAAAGAGCTGCAGGATACAGAGTGAGTGGGTGATAGAATGGCAGATGAAATTCCACGTTGATAAACGTAGAAGTAATGGGGGGAAAAACAGTGATAAGTGGAAGTGTATGAATGTCAGCTATTACCACCCAGAAGGGAGATCTGGAGCCATCCTGGGGAGGAAAACTGTGCAGCATCAGTCAGACTGGAGGAGGGGGGAGGGAATGGTTGGGAAAGGAACTGGCAGCAAAACAGAAAACATCATTATACTGCTGTATAAATCCATGGTGCATATGTGTCTTGAATGCTGCATGCAGTCTTGGTCCCCCAGAGAGGATGTAGTGGAATGAGGAAAAGTGTGGCAGTGTTGGCAGGAGTCCTGCAGTGTGACAGGGGCTCTAGCTGGGAGTGGGAGCCTGGGACAGAGCTGGGAGCGGGATCCAAGGCAGGTACTGGGAAATACCACAGGGGGATATTGTGAAGAGCCCTGAGTCAGGAGTGAGAAGCAGAGAGGCAGCAGGTATGAAATGACTCCCTTAGGAGGGAGAGTCCCCAGGCTCTTCAGCTTGGAAAGGTGACAGGGGAGGGGGAGTTACATTAGAGATCCATCAAGTGGTGATGTGCACAGAGACGTGGATAAGGAATGATTCTTCACTGTTTATCACAGCATGGGAGCTAGAGGGCAGGAAACAAAGTTATCAGGCAAAAGTTTTCAGGGAAAGTGAGAAGAATTGCTTTTCCAGCCACGCATGGCCAAACCTGGAACTCATGGCCACAGGCACAAGTCAGCAACATGGTTATAGATGAGTTCAAAGGGTTTGGAAAGCTTGTGAAAGTAAAGTCTAAAAAGGGATGCTAAGCTCAGGGATGCAGATGCAACCTCCAGCTCAGGGGGTTTCTCTGATCCAGATTGCAGGAAACTGGGAGAATCTCCACCCTATTCCTCTCCGTTGCTCTAAGCCATCATGTTGGCTCCTGCCAGATAGGATGCAGGAGATGGACTAGAAGTCCAAGGCAGGTATAGCAGAGGCTGTGTTACAGGTCTAGCTGTGGCTAGATCAGTACAGACTCCACGTCCTCCAGGGAGCAAGGCCACACTTAGCAATTCATGTACTCACTCTTGTGACCAGTGCTCTTTCATCACAGTCCTACTCCAGGGAAGGGTTAGCTGTTCAGGAGCGTGTGAGATTAATTCCCAACAAAGAATTGTCCAACCATTTCCTTTAGGGGAGCAGCCACAAGAAGATAAGCCTTTGTTCTGCATCACTGACTGCTTTAGGTCATCCCCAGAGATAGATTTAAAGAAAACCCTCTTGAACCCTCTTGAACTTTAAGGAAACTCATTCCTGGATTTTCCATCTGGCTCAAAAGCTCTGCAAGGGACTGAGATTCAAACACCTCTGAACTGAGGGGAAGTCTGGAGCCAGATCCACAGCTGTAGCTTGAGGCCATCCTGAGCTTTTCATGTCGGCTTTCTTTGAGAGCACTGGCTCAGTTCTGCACGGTGCAGATGGGCCACAGGCCATGCAGCAGATAGAGCAAGAGGAATTCCTCTCACACACCACTCACACAGAAAGTTTACCTTCAGGTAAACTACGTTAAGAAGGCTTCATTATATCAGACAGCTGTTTACTCTGCTGAAGAGTGTGAGGAAGCCTTCTCTTCTGCTTTTCCAGGACTTTCATCTCCCCTCTCTTTCAGGAAGAGTGGGTGTAGTAAGATTTAAAGCTCTGCCATGTAATTGTCATGGAGTTGGTATCCCATGATTCCTGTTTGTGAGCAGAAATAAATTAAGCACCTGGATAAGCCCTTTCTCTCTCCCCTTTCCCGAGCACCCAATGTGATGAGAAAACTGCTGAGAAACAACCACAATTAACGGTGGGGTCACATTTAGTTCAGCACCATCAGCTGGTTAATTGGCTGATTCCATTACAGTTCCCCTTATCTGCGTGCCAACATTGCTTCTAACGAGCCGCTTGCTGGGTAATTAATCCTGTCCAGGGTTTGGATCCTGAAGCTGGGTCTTCTTTCAGGGACTGTGCCATTACAAAATGCTTCCCCTGCTAGCAGGGCTGCTTCCCTCAGAGCTCCTTGCAGAGTCCAGCTGGCAGAGGGGACTCACAGAGATGTTGTTTTCCTGCAGGAAAGGCAGCCTCTGCTTTTCATAGAATCACTATGGTTGGGAAGGACCTCTAGGGTCAAGTCCAACCTTCACCCCAACATCTCCCTAACCACTAGGCCACAGCCTCAAGTGCTACATCTGCTTGTTTTTTGAACACCTCCAGGGATGGTGACTCCACCACCTCCCTGGGCAGCCCATTCCAGTGCCTGACCTCTCTCTCAGTGAAGAAATTCATCCTAATATCCAATCAAAACTTCCCCTGGTGCAACTTGAGGCCATTTCCTCTTGTCCTATCATCAGTTGTTTGGGAGAACAGACTTTTGTGAAAAGAATCCAGATCCTGTGTTCAGTTTCCTCCTTGTGCTTGATGCTCCTTGACAGATCAGTAGCAAGGCAGTGCCTTGAGAAGTTAACCACCTCACCCTGCCTCCCTGCAAATCCAGATCATTTTAATGAACAAAACCATAACAAGATATAACGTAACAAGATCTCTGCTAAAAAAAAAGGAAATAATAAGTTTAAAAAGTAACCAAATGGAGATCTGATCAACAGAAAGATTAAGAGGAAAATTAAGATAGAGAATCATTCTCTGAAAGGTGGGAAGGGCACAGGCAAGAGCAGACACGAGCAGAGTCAGCAAACAAGCAGCTGTCAGGGAGGTCTGTCACTTCTGTCACTGTTCTGCCTCCTGCCACAGGCTGCCCAGGTAGGCTTTTGGGGGTGAAGGGTACCCTGGTTGTCCTGGTGAACGGATCAGACGGAAGTGCGGATTTTATGTACTCTGATCTGAAGAAACAGCAGTCCTTTCAGGTTCCTCAGATAAGCTTTTTTTGTTTTTTTTTAAGATAAGTTTACCTTGGCCTTCCCCAGGCTGGGATGTGCTGGGGCCTGTGCCAGACAGCCAACAGGAGAGATGCACAAGGTGATTAAGGCAAGAAAATTAAAACGTGGTGGAGGTTAATGATTGGAAACATTTATTTGTGCAGTCTCTATCTACGGATTTCTCAGGTAAATGCTTCTAAAAACAAGTGCATGGAAAGTACTTTGGAATAACTTCTTTGGGAGCAGGGATGTTGGAGATGCACACGGGGAAGTCATAGTGCCAGGATTAGCTGGGATGCAGCAGGGATGTAGGCAGTTGGATGCTTTGAGCTCTGGGGAAAGGAGAGAGGTGCTTGCATTTTTACCACAGTCTCAGTCTGCTCTCATTTTGAGGAGGAAATTGTTTTCCTCCAGCTTTTCTCATGGGAAACTTTCCTGTATCAGACACTCTCAGGCCTTGCTTTAACTTGCACCAGTCAGATGTGAAAGTATCCCAGCAGTTGTTAACAAATTCACTCAAATGCTTTTTACTTCTGAAAGCTGGAAAAGGAAGGAGATGCTTCCAGAGACAGCAAGATCTAAATCAAACAGGGATGAATCTTGAGGTTATTCCTTAGAGCCCATTTGCAGCTTGGCCAGGGCAGGAGCACCATGCTCCTCAGGAGCTCAGGGACCTCTGCCTGAGTTCTCCCTGCTGATCTGGGATTTGCTCCTGCCAGCTGCCTGCTGGGCATGAAGTGTGCAGAGCAGGTACCTGGTCTGAACCACACTTCAGTGCAGAAAGAAGACACCTACCTCCTAGCCAAACAGGACATGGAAGGCCTTGTTAGTTGGGTTACCTGGACTGCCAGCAGACGGTGGGCCTCTGACACAGCTTCATAACTGTGAAGGTCTGTTGTGTTGTACACTCATGCACAAAAATCCTCACTATCAATGATTTCATAAATCGGATTTGGACATTGGTCTGCAAACTTGTCTGCACCAATCAGCACTTGCCTGCACCATCAGTTCAGGCAGGTGAAGCAAACACACAAGAGGCATGTGATGAATGGGAGATACTGGTGATGGGAAGGGATTGCTTTAAAAAGTGGTGCCCCTGGAGGAGCTGGGGAAGGCTTTGTGGCTTGAAAGTGGGTGACAGTGCTGAAGAGAGGAGATCAGCATGATAAAGACAGAAGAGCTGAAAGGACACAAAAGGGGCTAGGGAACAGGAAGGGGAAGGCACTGAATGGGGCATGGGGTCAGCAGTTGAAGGCTCGAAGAGGAAGGAGGAAAGGTGGAGGGCAGAGAGGGAAGATGTGACACTTGTAATGGAGCAGAGGATTGCAACTTTACTAGTGAGCTCCGGGTGAACTAGAGAGTGGGGAGAGACAAGATTACGTGGCAGTAGTGAAGGAGGAGACAGACAGGCCTGTTCTGTTCCTGCTGCTCACAGCCAGGAGCTGGGAAATCACTGTTCCTGAGCAGTGTAAGCAGCCCTGGATTAAGAGGACAATGGAGTTATGAAGGCAAGAGGATGCCTTCAGACACGTGGGACCCAGAGAAGTGGGGCCTGTTGCTCTGCATCCTTCCTTCCTGCCGGGCTACTGGGAGGCAGGACAGCTGATCAAAGAGTTAGATGTTTTTTTCTCTGTGATCAATGGTGTAGAAAGGAAAGGTGTTAGGAACTTCACAGCCCACACTCAGCCAGTGTAGTTTATCATTTTGTTTCTGGTTCCTGGCTAACAAGCAGGAATGCTGGAATGGGAT
>NW_008631611.1:48251-51652 GCF_000691845.1 Merops nubicus
ATGTGTGCCCATGTGACAAGTCTCCTTTTGGCCTGCAGAGCTCCTCCCCCATTTTCCTGTCCTGCTGTGGCTTAGCTAACCTTACCTGCTCCTTTTGGGGATGGAGAGCCCTGAACACCTGCAGCTCTCTGATGTGGCCCAACCTTGAAGCATGGGGCTCCCAACCTTGCAGCAACGACAGGCTGTTCCAGAAGAACTTTGCCAGGTTGCTGCTACCTTCACTTTTGTTGGCTGACAGTGCTTGCATGCTGATTTTCACCAGCATTAGTGCAGTAAGGGGATTCTTGCACTTCTGGCTCTACCGTTATGCCACTTTGCAGCTTCAGTCATGCCTGTGTTGGGGATATTCCTATTTCATAGAACTTTGGAGCTCAGAATTTGTGGGGGCTGAACACTTTTAAGAAAATTATCTGAAGAAGGCAAGAGGCACTCCAATATGTCAAAGAACAGACTGGGACTGTTGATGTAATTGGTGCTATGTTTTCAAACTGCTGTCTGTTAGGAGCCACATCCATCTGTCTTGTTTTTTTCTCCCTCCAGAAGTATGTACTAAGTACCATCTGATTTGCTTAGAACAAAACAACTACTATTCAAGGGAAAATCTAATGCAATTCAGGTCATCTTAACTTCAATAGATAAGACATCCAAAAGCTTTGATATTGTTACTGAGAATATTAGAATTGGTGAAACTTTAAATACAGCATTTAGATCCTTGGGAAGTTGTTCAGCTTGAGTAGGAATAGGGTTGATGCAGGAAAATCCTGAGAGTATCAAAACAGAAGTTAGGAGTTTGATACAATCATTATCTTTGTATAATAATAATAAAAAACAACCAGGGTGCCATTACAAAGGTACCAATGAGAAATCATGTTGTTTTTCCTGTACAACTGCATTTGCCACAAGCATCTCGAATATCAAAGGCAATATATCAAAATCTATAGTACTGATATTCTGCCAGAAGGGAATATACATACATCCTATATAATTTCTTTTGCTTTTTGCTTCTGGAGCCCAGTGTTAGTCAATGCAATGCTCCTTGAGAGGCAAGAATTTTAAAGGGCCAGGCCCACATATTTCTGATACCATCCATGGAAACTAGCAATTCTGACAGACCAGTGCCCTGGTTTGTATCTCCTGTTTGTATCTGTGAATACATTGTGGTTTCCATTTGGTTGTTAGGGTTTTTTTTGTTTGTTTTCTTGTGAGCTTAGCTACCATGCTGCTTCTGTCAATCTGCTTTGCTGTGGAATCTCTGAGTTCTGGGGTCGCCTCTGCATTACAAATAATGTGCACACATTTTAACCAGATACTGCACTGCCTTGTGAGAGTGCAAGAAGTCTCTGACTACCTCTGATGGGATAATTTGTGTTGTGTGGAGTGGGGCACTTCAGTCCTGGTGGGAGGAAGCTGCAGCAGCTGCACCTCTTCTGCTCACCTTTTCCATAGGTTCACTCTCTGCAGCCCTTCGGAGACAGTCCGAGTGTGCTCTTTAGGGATGTGATTTTTTGCTACCAAAACAGTAGTGCTGTCACTAGTGGTACTTACATGTCTGGTACAAATAAGCCTCATATTTGGTAAAAACATATTTTCCTCCAGTAGGGAAGATTTTGTCAAAATTAGGGTGATTTTTAACTGTTTTCATGCAAGGAAAGAGAATGGGATGGAAGAGGGGAGAGATGTGTTGCTTTAGCTACACTGGCCTAGTTAAAGTAGCACCATTTTTGTGTGTAGACAAGAGCTTTAGGAAATGTGCAGGTCTTAGTCTGGGGGACAGGACTTTAAAGCAGTCATTGAAGTCTAGTGTCAGTTTTCAAGGCTGAAGAATATTATTTTATTTAGGCTTCCAGACCAGCCTTGCTCCAGGAATGCACTTAGGTTGTTTTTAAAGCAAACATGAAATCAATAGCCTGGTGTTCTGTTCTGCCCTGCTATTTCTTGCCAGAGCCTAAGGACCACACATGGGTTTTCCCTCCTCTTCATCAGGCTGCCAGGCCAGGCATGCTCTCAGGTAATGGGAGGCAGTTCTGGGGGATGGATGTGGAGAGGTTCCAAACGGCCAAACACACTTCGGACATCTGGGCAGCTTTTGCTGCAAAGTATTTTCCACCAGGCTTCCCTCCAGATACTGCTGTGAAAGGACCAACTCACACCAGCCTGTCACAGATTCCCTCCAGCCTCTGCCTTCAGTGGGAGTTCTGAGGGAAGCTCGAGTAGGAGCCTGCCAGCTTACCTCACCTGCTAATTTATAACGTTCCTGCTGGAACTGGGGGCTGTGGTTTTCTTCTTGGCCCTGCCCAACACCAGCCCGGCGAGCAGTGGAGCTCTGTGCCCTCCTGCACATCACTCTGGTGGTGGGCCCCAGCTCAGCTTGCCTCGACCCTTGCTGCATGCCTCCATCCTGCGCTGCTCTCAGAGGCTTCACCCCGAACAGCACATTCCGAGAGCCTGTCGGTGAAGGGCTGACTTGCAGCTGGGTTCCCGCTCCCGAAGGCAGGCGGCCTCCATCCTCCTGAGGTAAATAACGCCCTTCCTCGCCTGACCCAGTGACCCAGAGGCGAACGCTCCTTTCGGCTCTCGGCAGCTCCCTCGAGCCAGGCTGGCTCCTCTCCTCCTGCGGGGCTTGAAGCTGAAGCGGGGGTAGGAAGGCAGGTCTCCAGATAAACACGAAAACACACATTAGCAAAGAGGAGAGAAACAGGCTGGAATTGGAAGTGACCACTTCGTGTTTGATGTCATTCAGAGGAGCCTGTTCTTCATTTAGGACATTAATAGTTGCAACAGAAGCTGTAATATTTCAACAACAGTGGTGATTAGGAGCAAAGAGGCAGCTAATCTCCATCTAAAAAGAGCTAACTAGCCCGTCCTTTAGCCCCCACCGCACTGTCACATTTAAATACCATGAATATTCACTGCTTGGCACCCAGCTGGCAGCTGAGCTGTTTTGACACAAAAAACCTTCAAACTCAAAGAGTTTTTAATCAGTCTGCAAGAGAGAGAAGAAGAAAGTGAGAGAAAGAAATAGGAACAGAGAAAATGAATCAATGAGTTCAACAGAGAGGGGGGTACCCGCATCCAGTTCGTTAACCCCTTCCCTTCCCTGCAGCCAGAGCTCGGCTCCGCTGCCGCTCTGCAGCCCTGTCCCGGGGGGCAGGGGCTGGAGAAGGGGCACCCAGCAGCCCTGGCCTCCCCATTCCTCCTGGGTGCTCCATCCTTCCCTGGAGCCACGCACCTCCAGGCACCACATCCTTCCTGAGTGCCCGTTACTGCCTGCTGCCCCGACTCCTCTGGCTGCCCCGTTCACCCTGGCTGCCCCATCCCCCCCGATGCCCCTTCCCCAGGCACCTCATCCACCCCTCTTTCCCATACTCAGGATGTGTCCCTCCCTGCTGCATCTGCTGGAT
>NW_008631611.1:51683-54855 GCF_000691845.1 Merops nubicus
GCTGCAGGGCTTCTTTACCCTTACTCAAGGCCGTGTTTGTGACTGGTTAGCAATATGCTTCTGTTACAGTTTCACCCACGGTATGTGATGTGCTTCAGAGCAGCCAGTCTTTGCCTGAGAAGAGTTTTCATCTCAGAAGGTTTGGCAGTGTTCACTGCTGCCATCTCCAATATCCTTACTGGAGTCTCAGAGTTGCTTGCAGTCCACACAAACCCCTTTGCTTCAATTTTTGCAGCTGCAAACGCAGAAAACCTTGCCTTGTCCTGGCAAAAAGAACCCCACGATGCTCTGAAGGCCCAAGTTGTGCCAGCACTGTGGATCTGGGCACTGGCAGATCACCTAGCAGTCCCCAGTTAACCTCGACCAGTCCTGTACACACAGCTCTGCAGTGGCAGCCTCGCCCAGCACAGCACACAGAGGTTGTGCAACTTCATGCTGTCGTGTCAGATTTGAGCTGGTTGTGGTGGGCAGTCTATGCCTGATTTGGGAGGACAGTGGGGTGGTATAGGCAGAGGGTATCACATGTAAGGTCTCACCTGCCTCCAGGCTCTTTAAAACAAGATACACCTCAAGAGCTGATGTCCTGGTTCCTGTAAGGAGAGCCCGAGGAACAGTGAAGCCTAGAAGCCTGGGACTAATTTAGGCAGGGTTATGGCCACTGCAAAGGATCCAGATACCCAGGAGGGGTCTGAGTGAGGTGGTACTGTGCAGACCTGGTGAGGCAGGTGGGTACTGAGGGGAGGCATGGCAGATGGAAATGAAAAAGCACTTGCTGGAAATGCAGGCCAGTGAGGAAAATAAGCAGCTAGCTCTGGGGGAATGAAATGGGTAGATTCACTCTACTGGCAGAGTAACAACAGATCTGGTGGGTGAATAAAAAAGATCAGGGTTAGAGAGGAGCTTGAAGGCCCCCCTGCACGTTGTGATGGACAGGGTGCCACAGTGGAGGGACTGAGAGAGTGAGCAGTGTGGTGGCAATGCTGTGTCAGATCTGCACTACTCTCATCTGTCTGCACTGGAGGTGGAGCATTATGGATGTCAGGCAAAGACCACAAGGAAAAATTAATGTAACCAAGATGGGAGATGAGAATTTGGGAGCAGGTTTTTCCCTGTGTGGGTTCCCCAAATCTGAAGCTACTGTAAGATTTATAAGGAGTCACTGAAACTGTAGTGACTTTTACTCAATGCAGTCTGGGACTCCTTTGGGAGGAAGAAGTAGAAAGATTTGGGTTCCACATTTCATTACTGCTTTCAAGATCCTCTGATGCTCTCCAGACTCAGAGATCTCACCCAGCTCTTTAAAATTTACAAGCATGCACACAATAGCCAAATGTGCTTTGTAATCTATTCCCAGGCAGCAGCCAAAGTGGGTTTTGCACAGATTGGTACTCACTCTATTCAAGTTGATAATTATTTTGAATGGAATACTCCCCATGAAGCATGCCTGGACCAGCATCAAACCCTATGAGCTGTGGGAGGCACATCCATCAGCTGTACTCTGGGATGTATTCTGGAAAGGCTCACAGCTGGATGGGAGGATCCATTCTCCTATATACTTAAATGACAAAATAGCATGTGCTTTTCTTCAGTCTCTTCTTGCCAACATCTGGCCACTACTTACAATGAATTTGCACAGTTGTTATGAACTATATCTGGGCACGTTTCCTTCAACCATGGTAAAACGTGGGAATCTAATCATCCAGCACAAAATCCAGAGTTTTGGCTAATAGGTGTCTCAAAGGCCCTGAAGATGTGGATTTGGAATGTTTTAGAGGAGGTGGATCAAAAACATTTTACTTGACATTCACCTACAGCTTTCTGTTGCCTAACTCCATCACATTTACATACAGTTAACATGTCCTGTATCAGATAAGGAAAAACCCAGGTAGCAGAGGTGTGGAACCAGCAACACTCCCTCACTCAGGTGTCCACCCTCCCCAGCCTGTTGCGAGGGGAGCAGGGTGCTGTGGTGGTGCTTTGGGGGCAGGGGGCTCAGATTAGACATACAACAGAAGTTGTGGCCATCTGTGGTCATTAAAATTCCATGACACCTTTTGGTACTGAAGCAGTTGGTGCTAAAACGAGCCCACTTGCAATACAAGACAAACAAGCCTTGCACAGCCCAGCAAGAGGCTGTCTCGTGGGTTTTCAGCCTGTGGTGGAGCGTGGGGCAGAGCCCCATGCTGCCTGCCCCAGAGTCACTAATCCCAGAGTCAGGAGCAGAGAAGCTCTATCCCTGTGACCAGAAAACATGCTGAGAAGAAAAGAGCTAAGTCTGGAGTGTACAGCATGCTAATATCACAGCTTTGTTGTTCTTGTGATTGGATTTACTCTTGCTAAGTAGTGCTGGATGGTGGCGCATACGTAGAATATATTTAGAAGTGATGTAGATATGGTGCTGAGGGACATGGTTTAGCAGTGGACTTGGTACTGTTAGCTTAATGATTGGACTTGATGATCTTAAAGGTCTTTTCCAGCCTAAATGATTCTATATACGAGTCTTTTTGCAAGAATAGAATCATAGAATAGTTTGGATTGGTGTTAGCTTAATGATTGGACTTGATGATCTTAAAGGTCTTTTCCAGCCTAAATGATTCTATATACGAGTCTTTTTGCAAGAATAGAATCATAGAATAGTTTGGATTGGGAGGGACCTTTGAAGGTCATCTAGTCCAACCCCCTAAAATTTTTTTAAAACCTTTTGGGATCCTGAGAATCCTTGCAGCAAGCTGCACTGTGAGGTGTAGCCAGACACTTCAGGGCTATTCTGTGAAATAGGAAGGACCTCAAGCTGTTGCTGTGGGTTGGATCACATCTCTGTGGAGAAGTCTAAGCTTGGGGTGAAATTAAAGGCCCTACAGAAAATGAAGTCTAAACCACCATGTAGAGGGGTAGAAGGGGGTGGTGGTGGCAAGGCCCTGTACTGACTGACAGCTTACAGACCCCTGCACTTGCTCTCATCCCTGAGTCGCCCCGCTGTGCAGTGACCCAGAGCAGGAACCGATCCAGCTGATAAATAAACACTGATTTTCCTTGGTTTGTTTTTTATCTGGATCAGCTCACTGGCCTCGTTTGCCATGTGCTGCTCAGACAGCGTGCTGGCGTAGCTGACGGGGCGGGGCAGGGGCGAGGGAGCAGCGGGGAGGGGGGGGAGGGGGGCCGACACTGATGG
>NW_008631611.1:55042-55531 GCF_000691845.1 Merops nubicus
TTGCCTTGTGCGACTCAGACAGCTTGTGGGCTTGGCTGACGGGGCGGGGCAGGGGCGAGGGAGCAGCGGGGAGGGGGGGCAGGGTGGCCTACACTGATGGGAGCAGCCCTGTGGTCAAAAATGCAAGCACAGCCTGCTACCAGGGCCTGCCCAGAGTGCCCACACTGGCCTCAGGGCTGGCCTGCACTTTGCACAGAGGCGGGGGGGGGGACAAATGCCTCTCTCAAAACGCTGCAGAAGTTCTGGCGTGAGCGGGGCAAGCCATCCCAGACTGGTGCTGCTGGGACTCTGCAGTCCATCCAAGCGGCGCTGCTGGTGCTGCCCTGCGTTAGAAGGGCTTGTGTCTGCACCCCGGGGGAGGAGCCGCTGGGTCTGGTGGTGCTGCTGCAATCCCCAGGGCACGCTGGGTGCCAGGCACTGCCCGGGCCCTGGGGGCTGCACGCCCCTCCTGCCAGCGGCTGCCCCGCTTTCTCCCCGGCGCCCTGTGCG
>NW_008631611.1:55562-105053 GCF_000691845.1 Merops nubicus
AGGCACCCTGTGAGCCTCTGGGCTGTGCTCTGGCTTCTACAGGGAACGGGTTAAAGCTATAAAATGGTCTTTTTATGGAAACTCTTGGCAACGCAGAAAACTTTCCCATTGCCAGGGTGTTCTTTTTATTCAACAATTTGTTCCCAGAAAGCAACCCATTTAACCAGATTTTCTCTATTAAGGGGCTTCAGCTGCATTTGTCGTTTTTTGAGCTTATTCGGTGTGCTGTAAACTGCAAAACAGTGTCCTACAATAGATTTGTCTGAGGGAACTGAAGTGTGTACTGCTGTGATTCTTCCTGCTGTGGGAGCTCCTTGAAAGCCAGATGTCACATTCAAAGAGTAATCTGTGTTTACAAACACATGGCCACACATACTCAACGCTTTCAGCAGCCACCAAACTAAAATTCAGATCCTGCAGTTTTGCCTCTCAACCTGTCCCACACCCTGCCAGAGCAAGAGAAGGAAGTTTTCACAACATGGATCATCTCTTGTATTTAGATGGGGAAAAACTCATTACTGTTTGCAGAGGGCTGAGTTTAACTTCCCGATTGGGGCCTCTCATCTGTAAGTTCTTGCAGACAGAAAAACACCAACTGCTCACAAGATAATCCAATTTCCCTCCTCTGGCACTCTGAGGAAGACTGCCTACCCCCCACGCCACGCTGGCTCTCAGCCTGGCAGAACTTCTCCCGACCACTAGACCCCCGGCAAGATCCATATCAAAGCTCCAGCCCCCCAGGGTTCATTAGGAGGCATTTATTTCTGCATATTCCGGGGGAGGGGAGGGGTGAGGAGAAGCCAGATAACTTTATTCACAATGCAAATAGGCTGCCCTTACTTTCAACCCTTCCTTCAAACCAGGAGACATTAAAAAAACATGAGCTCTTCTAAAATAATAAATACATTAATTCTGCTGGATGCTATATTGCTGGTACCTCCAGAAAAGTGCCCTGGCAACATCTGATGGGAAAAGCCAGTGAAATCTGTTAGCTCTGCTCGTGCCCTTGCTCCCTGAAATGCTGTTAAAAGTTCAGCCGAGTGGGCTGAACCTGAATTAGGCACTTGGCTCGTTTAAGAAGGATTGTTAGCAGGTAGTTTTGCACAATAGGACTAAGATGCTTCAAGGGATGAGGGAAAGTCAACCCAATTCTCTCTGCAAATTTGAAGTGCTGCTCTGTGATTGCCTAATGGGGAGCTGTGAGTTATTCCACTCGTCACAAGGCAGCATCTTGCTCCCCTAGTCCAGAGGGAGACAGCTATTAATAAATCAGAACCCAGTGCTAAGCTACAGGGATAAAAGGATCTACATTAATATGAAATTAATAATATCTGGAAGAGCAGATTATCATCTAAAGGGGTTAGAATGAGATAGCACTATTGTTTAGAAGAAGTGGCTTGCTTCAAATCTCACTAGAGCTGTGATCCTACCAGCAATGGAAGGTGCCTTCAGAGCCTTGAAAGCACTTTGGCTGCTTGGTAAGTGCTTTGGATCGTGCTGGGGGTTCAGACACCTGCCCAGGGCTCCTCTTTGCTCTCCGTGTCACCAGAGGCTCCACCTGGAGGCATCAGGGACCCCAGGTACAACCACAGGGGACGATAGGGCTGCTCTTCTGAAGGGTGTGCAGCTCATGGCAGCGCTGCGTTCCTCCTTGCCCAGAGACACCTACGGCTGGGGACAAGCTTCTCAGCTCCACTTCCCTCCAAAACTTCATCCAGAGCCACAGGGGAGGTGGGTGGAAACCTGGGATGGGGCTATGTTCTCCCTCCTTCACCCCAGCAAACCAAAGGGAGCTCCACACAGCAGTGCCTGCTCTCAGGGGGCAGAACAAGAGGGGTTCACATTCCAGGGCTGTTGCCTCCCAGGCCAGGGCCCCAGGGCAGCCTCTTCAAGGACATCTCCTCCACAGTTGCCTCAGGCACTGTCTGGCATGGGGCATCAAAGCCTCACTGCTCACAGCGTGCTTCCCTCCAGGCCTGGCCATTTTTACCTCACTTGTGCTACATGGTCCAGCAGAATCTGCCCCTGGGGCAGGGGCTGTGGTGCAGCCAGGCACATGCAGGCAGCTCCCTGTGAAAACACAGAGATGGCTAGTGGTGTTCACACAATACTGGTACCTTCTCTACCAGCTGGGCAGCTGCTTTCCTGGGTTTCTCTTTATCACCTTCAAGAGTTTATGGTTCTGAGGTTGCCTCCTCGTTCAGCCCTCAAGGCATCCTCATCATTCTGCTCTCAGGAGCCTCAAACATGGTCCCAGGCCTGGGGCCTCACAGCTATCTCCAAGCTTATCTCCTGACTCTTTCTGCACAGAATCCACAGAGGGGTGGTCAGCATCCCTGCTCCCAGCTCTCTTGCAGACAGTCTACTTCCAACTGAAGTAAATCTTTTTGGTCCGTGTCCAGCCGAATGTCTTCTGAGCAGGTTTTGTATAAAACAGACATCTAATCATGGGAGAAGCCTTCAGCACCTACCCAGCCAAGTGTGGTGTGGTTTCTCCTGCAGCTTTTCATCAAGTGCAGGATGCAGGTCTGTGCAGCTGAGCCCACAGCTCACCAGCACTGCACAGTGACTACTTACTTGCCTAGGAGGAGACCAGTGCAACATCATTGTGTTTAGCTCACCAGGATTGTTCCCAGGCTCCATCGTAGGGGTAGTTGGCCTTGCAGTACTGTCACATGGTGATAAACTCAAAGCCCTGTTCAGAGGCGTAAAATCTTTTCATCCTTTTTATTCTAAATCCAGTCAAAATGTCAAATGCCTGAGTTTTCACCAGCAGAGAAAGTTCTGCAAAGAGAATACAACCGCCGTTGCCGATGAGAAGGTTGAAGTCTGACTTTTCAGACTGTGTTGCTCTGAGCTGTTATTTTCCTTTGGCACCCGTGGCACTTCCAGCCTGAGTCACCAAACTAATCCTCCCAGCACATCCTTCAGGGGAGTGCCCAGTCAGGCCAGCAGTCTGGCTCATGCTTGCTTCATCACAGACCTAGAAAAACCTGTACATCACAGACAGGGGTGCTGCACACCAACTGTGTTTCATCCACTCAAGATATGAAGGACGTTTCATAACACATCTTTCTGATTTTTCACAAATATTGAGACTGTTCTTTGCATTAATGATAAAGTGGATTAAACGTGCCCCGTTTTCCTAGATAATGCCCTTCTGGAGTTTCACTGGGACCGAAGTGGATCTGGCATTTAAACTAAAGAAATCCCTGTTTAATGTGTGGGAGTCTCTGGAGAGGCCACAGATCTGCATTGCAGCTGTGAAATACAGCAACTCCTCTGTTGCTTATCAGAGATCTATGCTTCTCCTGGGAAAATTTTGCCCAAAGGATTCAGCCCTTGCCAAATTTTCAGCTGGATTTTGTTTGTTTATTTTAAATTTCTTTTTAAACATCTGAAATGAACAAACTTAAAAAATGCTCTAAATCTATCAACTTGAGTTAATCCCTTAAAATAAAATAATAAAGCAATTAATTCCTCCAGCCTGCCAAATTCTATTTGTAAGACTTAGTCTAAACTGGATTTAAATGACTGAAATTCTAAACCCTGAAAAAACAGAATTTAATTGAAAAGAATCAGTGTTTTTCTTTTCTCCTGTCGTGTTGCATCTATTTGTTTCATCTGATTCTCCTGAATTTTAAAATGGTTCACATCAGAAATGCATACCTGTGTGAAATGCTGCTCTTCTCACCTTTGTGCCTGCTCTGCAGTGACAGGGAGTGCAGGTACCCAAGGAGTCACCCAGTCAGCTCTGCTTCATCCCCTCCCCAGCCAGTCCTCCAGGAGAGCTTTCTCCTCATCTGTGCTCTCCTCTTTCTTCATGTTTGTACTCATTTATCATGCAAAAAGAATCAGGGCAGGGATGATGCCAGATATTTTAGGCCCAGAACAGCCTCTAATTTTTTTCCAAGGTTTCTTCTCTGCTGAAAGGCAGAATTTTGATATGATGCTACATGGACCCTGGAGGTGGTGTCTGGCTATGAATGCAGCTACATCTCCCTTATCTTCAGGGGTGCTCCAAGCAAGTGGGTGGGCTGAGGTCTATAAATAGTGTGTACTCATCCATACTCTGGTTTATAGAGAGGGATGGTAGAAAACATACAGCTACAGCCTCTTCAGGGAATTTGTTAATATTAGAACCTCAGGGAGCAGCTCTGCTTACTTCATAGACATCTGTTTGTTGGAAATATCAGTTCAGTAAACAATTTCCTCAGCCTCAGTATCTTAGGAGGACAGGCATTACAGATAAGGATGATGTTACAGGCCTTTCCAGTCCTGTTGCAGGGTCATTCTCCCCAGTACAGAGGTGTGGGGCCACGTTTTTTTCTCAAAGCTGCACAACACATAGACATCTGTAGCACAGGGAAGCCCTGGGAATCAGCAATCGTAATGAAGCCCCCACAGTGAAACCTCAAAGACCTACACACTCCAAGGACCCCCCTTCACATTGAACTCTAGAGATGTCAGGTGGAGATCTTCCAGTGTACTTCAGCAATAAATATGTTTGTCCTGGAAATATCTCCAGCTACATATTTTGAATGAAATCTCTTTACTTTGGAAAGAGCTAGTGGTCAAATATCTGTAGGTAGGTATTGGTCCCGTGTCATCATGCAGGAGCCTGCTAAACAGTGGCAACGTGCTGAGCTGCCAGATGTAATTAATGGCCAAAACTGGAGAATCACAAGTTCCTGCCTGTTTCTGGTGGCTGTCCAGAGAATATGGAATTCCAGTGAATGCACTGAGGAGAGCAGTGATACACTCTCAGCCTCTAACATCAAGTGGATTCTGATGTTTGTATCCAAGCTGTTGAAGAGTGTGCAATGGCTGTTGTCTTCGAAGAGCTTTGCTACCTGTCTCATTACCCTGGAAAAGACTGGGGTATTAAATAGAGAAAAAGCAACCTCACCATCAGCAAATAACCCTCTAGGAACTAAATACAGTAAAAAAGGGTTGTACTTGTCTTAGCAGATGTTGCTTATTGATACAATCTCAAATTTGGAGGGTATTGCAAAGAGCTTTTCTGGAACTATTCAGGGAATATGTGTGTGGTGGGGTAAATCGGTGGAATATGATTTAACTTTAAAAGATCTGGCACTGTAAGAGTATGTATCTCTGAAAACTGTATTTCATCTTACAACCAGCTGGATGAATGTCTTGCCATGAGGCAGCAGCATCACAGTACTGCACATCTTGGAGGCAATGCTAAATTCTGATCCTGGCTCCAGCTAAAAGACCTGGGATATCGTGATGTGCTGTTTGGGGCTAGCTTGCTGTAGAGGAAAGCAAAGTGCAGCTCTGGATCCAGACCCAGAGTCCCCATTCTCCTGCTGCTGGGAGCAGTAGTGTTGCCCTACTTGTTTGACTAGGAATGAATGGGACTGGTTTGTTTTTCTTCCAGACTGGTTGTACTTTGTCTCATCATAAACTTCACCACATACTGTCCTTTCCCCTTCCTTATCTCCCTGTCGTCTCCTTCAAGGGCAATGCTGGAACGCAAGAGGGGAGGTTTTGCTGGGAGCTGAGCACAGGGAGGAATGGCCCCTTCTGCTGCCTGGTGTTTCACACAGCTTCTGCCAGCGGGCTGGGGATGGACCGAGAACGTGTGAGGGGAGACACCAAACAGGGAGAAAAGGCACAAAAAGGGAGGGAAGAAAAAGTGCGGCAAGGAAGCTAGAGACAAACTTCGAGTTGTGGATTATTTCTCACCCAGGCTCTAATTAGGAAGCCTCTTATGGGGCTGTGAAGCTGTCAGGCTGCCAAATGTCAGCGTGTTTATCGGAGAGCGAGTCTCCCGTCTGCAGCAGCCACAGTTGGGTGCCACCATCCTCCTGGGCCCTTCCAGCCTGCGTGACTCACACTCGGCACTGGAACCTCCGGGGGCTTCCAGGCACGGTGGAGGGCTTTTCCTTCTCCCTTAAGAATCCCAAAATAGCCCTTTTCCTGGGATTTGGCCTCTTGGTTCTGGTTCTGCTCAGAGAGGGTTAACCGCAGGGTGCAGAGCGCTTTGGCAGTATGTGACTCAGATTCCCAGGGAAATCCCCAGCTTATCTGATGGAGCCTGTTAGTCTGCTAATTGAATAAGCTCCTATTAAAAGTGCAATGTTTTTTAATGACTGCTAACAAAGGGCCAGATTCTGATCTGATCTTTTCGCTTGGGATAATTTTTGCTGATGGTCCGGCCCTGCCCCTAATTGCAGCAGGGGGTGGGAAGGAGGCAGCTGCCTCCCCAGCCCCACCAGCCTCTGCAGAGCCCGGCCTCGATCAGCAGCACGGACCTGAAACCAAGTGTAACAGGCAGGAAGCTCTTAACGGGGATCTTTAGGAAGAGGGAGAAGGGAGAAGGCTGCCATGCAGCCAGCAGAGGAACACCTTTGTTGGGAGACTCCCAAGGAACCCATGAAACATAGCTGCTGCAAATATCCAATACCTGATCCAAGCTGTGCTCTGGGTAATTAGCCTTAGTGTTGAAATCAGGTTGATGTCTTGATTCTGCATATAAGATGTTGTCTGTGTCTGCATAGAAAAAACGCTGTGTATGCCTCTGCATATGCACATTCAAACCTTAATTTTAATTAAAATTATGTGCATTATCTCTCTCTTGTTCTCTATGGGAATTGACTTTGAGAGGGTATTTGCCTAATAGCAAAAAGTGAAAAATGTGGTGAGCATTTGAAGTGAACTTAGTGGGGTACTTCTGAAGGAGAGCGTAGCAGCTGATTCCAGCCAGCCCCCAGCTGCTCTGGGATGGGCTTGAGCTCTCTGGCATGACCCTGTGACCACGTTTGCCTTCCTTGTCTCACCTGAAACTCCCAGAGAGTTCCCCAAGACTATGTGACATCAGAACTATGAGAACTTGTCTAATATAACCAGGAGACTTTTTCTGTTTGTTCTTGCTGGCCGGGAATGAGATCTGGCCACCTTCACCCTCACGTGTCACCACATCCACTCCATCCCTTTGTGTGTCCCTTTTGTTTTTCTCCTAGGAAAGTTTCTATTAAGATGCAGGAGCTTCTTTTAGAAGGTCCCATGTATTCACCCTGACACTGAGCTGCTGCCTTAGAAGTTTCATAAGCAATCGGTAAGCAGTGGCTTTTTTCCCCACAATAAACAATAGCAAAGTGTCAAAAATCTCAAGCTCCTGTTATCAGAATAACCCGTTTCTCAGCCTGTTTTCTGTTCCCCTCTCCTGAGCTGTCAGATGCTGTGACATGGCTCCATCACGCCACAACCAGCAGCCCCAACAAACAGAAAATGATTTCCAACTGGCAAACACGCTGTTTACTTTCCAGAAAAATTGCACTTTCCCATCTGACAGCTGATCAAGGGATCTCCTGCTGCTGTCAGCATGAAGAAGTGTTTAAACACAGAGATGGAAGTTTAAACATTTTCTCATTATCACAGAATAAAAAAAAAAAAATTAAAAAATAATATAAAAAAATGGAGGCATTGAGACTCGCCGGCCACCTGCTGTGCCAGTAATGAAGCAGTGTCACATGACCAGCCGCTGGGGACTTTTATCTCTGCCCCAATATCATTACTGAAGTGACACCTGTCACATGACCCACATGAGGGCTTTCATCTGGGCTCCCCAAATGCAGCTCTGGCTTGTGAGGGGGATTTTCCCAGTGCTTTCCCCCCCACCTCACAGAGCAGTGCCCGCTTGCGCCACTACAGACAGGGCTTTGCTCAGATTTTTTCCTGGGGGTGTGTAATTTGGCCAACAAACTTGCTCTGAGCTGAAGTAAAACAGAATCTTGGCCTGGGAAAGAAGTTATTTCATTTACTTCAAGATGTTTTTAAAGCAAATATTTAAGTCTGCTGTTAAACTCTCTTTACAGAAAAGAGGATGTAAAAAGATTTCTCCAAAATCTCAGATTTGTTTTCAATTTTTTATTAGGTGGTGAGAAGAAACAGTTTGATGACCCTCGAGCACAACGATCTCCATTTACAAGCACTTCATAAACTCTCACCTGCTTTACCAAGGCATCCTGCCTCTGCCAAGAGAAAGTATTTTCTGGAAAAAAGGAAAGGTCAGTCCTGCTCCTCTCTGCCAATGTCTGGGATTTTTTGGGAGGTCTTCAACAGCAAACACCTAGATCTGAGATGCACCCACATACATGATAGCAATACAGAGCACTTACCAGAACCTACTTGGCTGTTAGCTCAAAGGAGAACATCAAACATCCAGATGTGACAGGGGATGACCACCCACACCAACTAGCTGTGAACAGGGTGGAGATAAGAGAAACTGAACTTCATGGCTTTTTCCTGCTCCTCCTTTCCCACTCCATACTCAGCCATGCATGAAGTCTGGTACTTCTCTGACCCCTTCATAATCTGGTTCAGCTCACTAGAGCAATGAAAAACTAACTCAGCAAAAGAGTTAATAGTTTCCCACCTGTTTGGTGAGTTAAATCAGCTCATTGAGAGCTTAGAAAAGTGCCAGAGAGCAAAAGAGAGAAAGACTGTGAAGCTTGAAGCAGGGAGGGAAATGTGGGAAGCAAGACCACCTTTTTGGGGGGCACTAACTTCACACATGAATTCAGATGTGTTTCTTGTTACCTGCTCTTCCTGATTCATTACAACACTATGTCCATTTTCCTTGAGAGCTGTTACCCCTGAGATTGTGCCAGCCAGGGGATGGAAAATGTACTGAGATCAGTACTCCAGATGTAAATAGTACTCCCATTAATTTGGGAGAGGAGTGGTTCTGGGGCAATTTCTCCCTCTGTTCTGGCATATTTGAGGCGTTGGGCCTCCAATGTTGAGTTAGTGAACAGAAGAGTGCTGGGTCTCCCTGGCTTTCCAGCCCTCCAGATGCAGAGCTAGAAGGTGTGGTTCCACCCTTTGGCAATTTAGTGTGAAAGCTTTGGCCATTATGGGGTAGCAGCTATGTTAGAGAGCAAAGCCCTTCTCTCTGTTGCTCCAGGGCAGAAGAAAGTTACAGCTGATGTTCTGGAGAGAGACCAGGAGGAAAATGATTCAGTTCCCATCATTAGATCCCTCGCTGTCCATGCATAACAAATCCTTTCATTTAACATATCTTGAGCACTTAGTGGCTGCCAATTAGGAGCAGATATCCAGCCATAACCATCCTATGGCAGGCATTAGAGATCCTGCTTCTTCACTGCCCTTAGTCCAGCCATCTCTAAGAGTGCAAAGGGAAGGCAGAACACCTCTATCCCAACCTGGGCAACATGGACAGCTGCTCTGAACACGTGTGGGACCATGCAGCACAACTCAGGAGTGGACAGTTACCTTCTACCTACCCAGCCAGCTATTCACTTTAGAAAAGTTTCTTATTTGTCCCAGTTCTCAGAAGCTCTTGCAATTCAACAGCCAGTATCAGTGTGCTTAAGAACTATTGTTTTTTCTTCTAAAAAGGTTCCAAATGGCCTTCTCTCCACCAATAAACCTGCACAGGGGAAGCTGACACAGAGATACATGCCTAAGTAGAACTCTGTAGGATACTCTAGTCTGATCTTTCTTACACTGCTGTGAGGTCAGTGTAATATTATTCCAGGTTCATTGCAGAGCAAATGAAAGGTGGAAGGTCCTAATATTGAGGGGAATTTCTGTTCAAGTATGGCAAAGGAGGCCAGGCATTCCCATTCACTTTGAGAGTGGGTGGTGTTTGGGAGATCTGGGTCCACAGTATCTAGAGGTGGAAAGACTTTTGGGACATAGTTTGTCTTTTCATCAGGCCCCCTTAACTGAGCAGTGCCTGCAGACAGTCTCTGTGCTCTTTTATAGAGTTAATCTATAGGTTCCTGCAGTTATGTCTGTAGAAAGGGCAAAGGGGAACATGAACACTTGTGCTCTTTCCTGCCTAGATCTGCAGTGTCTGGTTAGCAAATAGTGGACTGGGGTGGGGCTGGAGATGTAGCTCCCTTACACAAAAATGTCACCTTCCAGCTCTTTCTATGGATGCCACCCCTTTCTCTGGCGTTTCCCCCATCACTCCATTACTGGGTTTCTTCCAATGTCTCAATGCTCTGCATAATGTTTGCTCAGAGAAGTTCTCCCAGTCGTGTCAGTGACACTACTCAGATAAATAAGGAGTATTCAAGAAGATTTGCATGCCTGCATCTTAATGATTTATCTTTGTCTTCCTTTTCTTCCCACATCTGCTGTGAGGTTATACCAAGGTTTCTGGGTTCTGATGTCCCAGAGCTGACAAGGAGTATCCCAGATAACTGAAACCAAGCAGACTAGTACATGAACACAGTAAGTTCCTTGCTTTCCCAGTTCTTCCAGGAAGAGTTCTATGAGAAATTTCACTGTAACTGTAGTTGGGAAAGAGCTCTCTAATTTCCCTATGTATCCTGATCAGCACTCACCTCAGATTAGCTTTCCTTCTCATAGTCTGTCAGCAGCCCTGAGATCAAGGAGATTAAACCACCCTGGTAACTCATTAATGAGCCAAGACTCTCTGCAACAGCTGGACCAAAAATGGCCCGTGTTTGGCTGCATCTCAATTCTTTGCCATCTCCCCTCTGCTCATCAACACCTGCACACATTTGGGACCCAGTATAAGAAGACCCCTGAATCCAGCTCCAAGCAACCAGTCTGCAATGCACATGTCTAATGCTCTGCTGGTGTGGAACCAGTATGCTGGTAATCCTGTTAGTAATGGCAGAAGCTCCCTCTAGGAAATTATAACAAATAGTCTTAAACAATTCCTATTGTTGACAACTTTATCCAAGAAACCATCTTCCCTGGAGACTTCACTCAACTTTTGACTAATCCCCTCCTTCCCTCAGGAGCTCTTTTGTTGAAGGAGATTGTAGGCAAACCCCAGGAATGACAGGTCTCTGTAAGCCTTGGATCAGCCTCTACATTCTTTCAATTGTCAGTCCCCATCTGTCCTGTTTGTACATCGATCTTCTGGTCCAGGGATCTCTCTATTAAGTAACACATGGCTGAGTTTATTCTGCAAGTCCAGTGTCCAGACTGTTCTGTTACATCTTCGTTGCCAAGTCAATCTTTCTGACATTGCTTTCTGAAAAACAAAAGGCAGGACATCTGCACAAATTCGTTCTCTTCTACTGAAAGGTGACTTTTAAAAATATCACCCCCTCTGACCAAACTCTGCCCTTTTTTTTTTACACTCTCAAAGACTTTGCTTCATTTTGTCAATATCAAGAGTTATTTTAAAGGTCCTTTGTGTAATGGAGAGTAGAATGTGCCCCTGTTGCAAAGGAGTTCTGTTAGGATAAAAATCCATGTCCTAAGCCCTCAATCAAATGGAAAAATAAATGCTAATGACAAATATTCTGCAGGGCTAGTGACTTCAGTTACTTTGTTTGTTAACAGTTGGCTTAAAAGAAGCTCTAATCTTCCTTTGGCTACAACTACACTTAGCTAGTATACAGTAGCACAACATATAAGGGGCACTGCATTATTTATCTGCATTTTGAGAGACAGCATGAGAACGGAAACAGCTTCCAGTGGCCCATATGTTTCTCCTCACCAGACAGAGGGAAAGAAAAAAAGAAAATGGATGGAATATTGGCATGAAGTGTGTATCACCCTGGGATAGATGCCTGGCACTGTCTTTTCCCTTCCTGAAACCAGGAGGGGAACAAGGAGGAGACTGTGACGATGTTTTGTTCCTTGCTGTGTTGCTCAAGGCCCACGGATTCATGATGGAGCCTGGTATGTTTAGTTCTTTGGGTTTGTCTATTTTTGTAACTTAACTCTGGCTGGCCAGTGAAGGAAGGCTGGCCAGTTTCATTATGTTCCCAGGAAATTCCATTCTCTCTGTGCCAGCATGAGGCTGTTGTGCTTTAGATGCCTATCTACCTCTGATTAGATTTGAAAAAGCATACAGAACCCCCTGCTTTCCATAGGTAGCCTATTAAAATGAAAAAAAAACCCCAAACCCTGTTTCATTTATAACCTTGCTTGCATGTCTGAATCCAGATGCCTTTTTAAAAAAGAGAGTTAATAATACGAACACCGTTGCTTATAGAAAAGTTTTCCTGTAATGAAGTGAAGAAGAAAACTTGAGCTGACATTTAAGCTGGTTTAGTATGTTTTGTAAGCAGCTCTAAAACTGGACACAATCACTTTGAGGTGAGATTAATATAAAAAAAATAAGTTTAAGACTATCTCCTACCATTTTCATGATTTCACTATTTAAAATTATGTATTTGTGAAATACACTCAGAATCTGTTAAAACTGGCCAAATCCAAGGTCATTGAACACTGAAGCATGAGTGCCCTCCTCAAGTAAGTTGTCTGGGAAGCCTTAGTGGAACTGACAAGCAGCTTTTTTGGCAGGATTAGTTCCTCTCTGATCACAGAGGGAGAACAGCCGCCCTGTCTGCACTTAGCTGAGCAGGTGAGCAAGGAATGTATTCAGGCTGCCTCCAAAACCCAATCTGGTCAGAGGGCTGGCAGTGTCAGGTCCTTCTTGAAAGCACTCATGGCTGTCCTGTCTGCCTGCTGTTGCCTGCATGATGAGGGCAGATGGGGTAGAGAGAGGCTGTGAGACCAGGCACTGAGTTCTGGGACCTGTAGCATGTCCAGCTACATGGGTTTGGAAGCACAGACAGGTAGCTGAGGTTTGCCCTGCTGTTGTAGCTCTGTTGCCTCTTAGCTTGGCAGATAAGGAGACAGTCAAACCAGTTTGGCCTCAGGATCAGTGTCCAGGTCTGCCCTGCAAGCACAGACCCAGCTGGTGACACCGACTGGACATATGCTGTTAACAAACACGTGAAGTAAACATAGAGACAGGATATAGTAAAAGGGTATTTTCTGCTAATTTCTTTCAATAACAGTGATCTGTTAGTCTTTTGTGACAAAAAGGAGATGAAAAATGTTGACATTTGAAGAATCATTTTGAGGTGTGTCACATTAAAATAGTGATTACTGAAACCCAAGGATGTTGGAAGCTAAGGAGATTTTGCCTAGCTCTGCTCAAGTTCCATTGTGTGTGAAATCAAAACAAGTAAGCTAGAAAATGTGAACTCACTAGACAAGGACAAAGGTGAACAAAGCAATCTGGTCAGTTTAAGCAATAGAGAAATGAAGCAATATCTTGGCTGGGGAGGCATCAGAGGAAAGGGCACTGGTCTGAGACTTGGGAATATGACAAAAGAAGCCCAAGCCTCCCCTGATACCATTGAGCATTGTGCACTGGGGCCATTGGCTTGCTGATCTCTCTGAATGTGAGATTTCCCACTTTGTTCTCAGCCTGGATGTGGTCATCCAGCCCTGGGTGTCAGTTCTGTTTTCCCATTTTCAACACACAAAGGAATTCACATGGTAAGGATGATGGCAGCAGCTGAAACAGTGGCAACTACGTGCTTACCCAAAGATTAGTCAGTTGTCCCTGCTTGCTACCAAAACTTGCTTGAACCCCCTGAGAGATGCCCTTTTCGGTAAGAAGCAAACAGGTCACAGATTTCAGGTTGCAGTCTCACTCCTGGAACTGTGAGCACTGATTGTCCTGTGGAAAAATCAGGTTAAAGAAAAAGCTGCAAAATGGTCCTTTTCCTCCACTGTGCTACTCTCCCAGTGCTCTCCTGTGCCATTAGCCACAATATAAACTAATTCGGGATCCTTTTTCTCACAGCCCTGTTCCTTATGATTTATTTTTTTTTTAAAATTATTTCTTTAAACTAGGCACCCTTCTCTAGAAATCTCATCTATGGTTTCTTTTTTTTCTTATTTCTTGGAGCAACCAGCAAAATACTATTTGGTAGAACAGTGGTGGCAATGCAACCCGCTAATCAAAAGGATTCAGATGGATCTATGCACTGCCAAGCTCTCTCCTTCCCACCCAGCAGAGGGGGGAAAAAAGGAAAAGAAAAAAGAGACAGAGAGAAGGCACGGAGCTTCTCTCCTTCAGCAATCTCACAAATGCAAAACCTTCCACTCCAGTGACTCCTCATTAACTTACCAAATCTGACAGTCTAATTATCGTAGCTGCTTCACGCTTAGAATAAATAAATACTAAAGTGGGTGTTTAAAGAAATTGAGCAGTGAAATTCAGTCATCTAGACAGTCAATAGAGAGAGAGTTTATTTTAAATTTTTATATTCTTATGTATTTATATCATTTTAGGAAAGATAATGAGATAGTTGTCTTTCAGGCTAATTGAGTTCCTAAGCTCATGGTTGCTTGCTGTCACAATCTCAAACTTAGCTTTAACTTTTGTGCCTTAGAAATCTGATCACTACATCCCCGTTTGCTCTTTCTACTGATAACTGGGTGAAGGCAGGAGTGCACCTGAGGATGGGAAATGACTACATGGGAGTTCCAGACTGAATGTCTTTTGTGGCAAACAAGACAACTAAATCTTCTCAGTTTTGCATTTAAGAGTGTTAAAGGGAAAATGGAAGTTAAAGAAACCTCAGATATAACTTGCAATTAGACAAAATACAGAAAAACGTCTGTTAACCTCTGATGCAATAGCATCTGCCTCCATGAAGGGTATTAACAGCACTCCCCCCAAGAGCAGTTCATCTCCCTGAACAATAAGACCTTTATAAAGATTCTCTGGCCTGAGATCAATGGGAGCCAGAGCATTTGATCCATGTCTGTAGGACTTTGTTTCCACAAGTCATGTGGGCCAAATTTTGTGCCAGTTGTGCTTTTGCAAGAGCATGAGCTGGGGAGTGAGCAAAGGAAACCTTCTTTTCTTGCCTTCCTCTTCATCCCCTGCTCCTAAACAGGGCCCAGCACCTGCCAGCACAATGTCTGCTCCAGGCCAGAAGAGCTTAAGCAGGGCAACATGTCCAGAGGCCTGTGTCCTTGGCACACAACTCCTGTGCTGTTGTGATGGCTCTGTCCTAGCGTGGTGGCTTACTGACAGAATACCAAACCTCAGTGTCCTGCCAGTATTTACACAAGCAGAACTCCCACCACTGTGGAGATCAGGCCAGGCAAAGTGAAGATTTAGTTCATCACCTCACAGAGAAGACTGCTTCTGCTTCAGGAGTGACAGCTGATTTGCTGCTCAGCACCAACTGTGGTTTATTCCCTTATAAACACATTATAAGCCAGATCCATACCCCTGGTGGGGACTTTACTTTCTAGGTGTCTGTATCTGATTTGCAGGGGAGGATATCCATTTGCTGTAGACAGAGGTGGCAAAGCACAGGGGTAAAAAAAACGTGACTATATAAACCTTTTAGCTATGAAGAAGAACCTAGGGAAGCCAGCCCACCCAAACAAGGTATATGTGAAAGCCAGCTCTTCTTTATATGTGCCCTGTGATAACATCTGCCAGTGCTGGCTAATCCCAGCAGTAATGGGATTTTGGGTAGGCAGTGGCCTGCAGCCTTAACATCCTCGTTGCCTGCACTTGCTCTGCATCAGTTTAGATGCAACACACAATAAAATGACAGTGCTCTGTCAGCATCAGGCCTTCCTCCTCCTCCTCCTGCTTGTCTCTGAATTGTGGGCTGGTTTAGAAGTGGTACAGTGTTGTCACCACCTGGCACACTGTTTTTATATTGCTGGGGGGAGGCAACAACCAGAGACCAACCGTACCCAAAAGGAGCAAGCCCCTCCAAGTGAGTGCCAGGATCACATCCACACAACACGTAATCCTCCTCACACAAATTGGGCTTGATGAGTGACTGCTGTGCCAATGGTGTGCCCAGGGTCAAGGGTCTCCTGAGCTGTGAGAGGGGTCTGTGCTGAGCCTGGGCATTGGTCTGGGGGCTGGAGCTGAGGTGCCAGCTCCCTGGCCCGTGAGCCTCTGTTGTTCAGCCAGAACTCTTCCTGCAGTATGTTCTCTTTGGGCTTAGCACTGGTGCTAACCCCAAATCTCACTGCTCACTCTCCCTGCTTGTGATCCTGCTCTAAAGCATTTGAGTGCAAGAGAGGAAGAAAATAAACCCAATCTATAACTAAGAATAATAAGCTGCAATTGTTACTGTGTCTGACCTTTCTGACAGCAGTGAGACACCTTCTCAGAAGGCCCTTTGCACTTCAGGTCTGACACTGAGTTGAGAGCACAGCTTATGCTTTCTTGATTCAAGGATCTCAACTTTCTTCCAGGAGTGATTAATTGGACAGAAAACATTCTGCTTTAGCAGGTGGCAAAGGGTTAGACTGAAGTTTTAGCAGAGCTGCAGTAGCACAGGGCTTCACTGCACACGTATAATTGTCTCAGGTTTGTCTAAGGCCAGAAAAAGGACAGCAAATACTCCAGTGTGATGAAAGGTCATCACTGCCATCCCTTAAGGTACTGGCCCCAGTGGAAGGAAGCTGGAGAATCCCCTGCTTCTCCCCTCTGTTGCTACATTCAGAGGTGCCAGTGGCATGTGTAGAATGAAGGCCACCAAGACAATGAGCAGATTTTGAACCTGGGCCTTAGCAGCCCCTTCCAGCAGTGCAGACACAGGAGCAAGCAGCTGTAGGAGAGACCCATCAGTGGACTAACCTCACTCAGGAGACAGGGAGTCTTTCTCTCTCACAGCATGGGCTACTCCTTTTTTTCTATCACTTTGCATCCAGATGAACATAAGCAACAGCAACCTGTTCCCCTCTGCAGAAGCTGACCCTCAGGAAGCAGAGAGGCCTGTGCTCCTGCTACCCCCACCCCCGGGCAGCAGCCAGTCTCTAGCCATTGCCATTCCCCTCAGTAATCAGAAGCATGCTGTTTGGAGGGGTATTTCATCTTTGAAACACTGATTTCTCCAATTATTTTTTCCCAGGAATTGACCTTTGAAAAACATCCTCTAGCTTCCAGCTTGTCGTAGTAACTTATAAGAAGGACAGTTCTAGATGCAATTATTTCATAAAAATAGAAGATAGTTTCTTACGGGAACCTTTTATTTTTTCATATGTTGTTTCCCTCTTACTCTCTCACACACCTTGGGATCAACCTCCTCCTTTCACCTTTTATCTCCAGCTCATTCTTTGCCCTTCTGCTTTAACTTTCTCCTTCAGAGGATGAGGACTAATAGCCAGTATCCTCCAGAACAAAGTGGGGACAGAATATATTTAAAATCTGCACTGTGTTATCATACCAACAAGAATTTTAAACTGATAGTTAAACTCCAAAATAGTGTGATGCCAAAGTGACACAAGAGAAGAAATGTCTTACACGATTATGGCCATAGGGATGGCTACACGGGGTATTATTCAGAATTGCCTAATTTTTACAGGCTTAATGAATCACTCATGAATATGGCCTTGCATGATCATACTGTACTTGTTTCAGCCCTGTGCACTTTGATTCTGTTCCCAACACGTTGGTTGCCATGATAACGCCCTACAGTTTCCTGTCCACAAGGTACTTCTCACCACAGTGTGGGGGATAATAAATATGGGATGGTGCCCAAACCCAGGTGAAATGAATCCATCCCTGGCTGGCAGCCTGTCCGAGAGATTGACACGTTGTGCCAATCTGTTCTCACATTCCTTCTATTTCTCCTCACTCTCTCGCTTTCTCTCACACGGTCTGTCTCTGTACCTGTTTTTTTCTACACTCTCTCTCTCTCTCTTGGCACTGACACTTTCATCTTCTCCCTTGGGGATTGGAGATGTCACTGCGGGAAGTACTTGTCCGCCTCTCCGGCAGCAGCAGAGCCCTGTGGCTTTGACAAACCTCATTTAATTGGGAGGAAGCCAGGAGGGTTTGAAAGAACTGAAACATCCACGAAACTCCTTTTATCAGGCATAATTTAAACTCTGCATGGAAAAAACCCTATATGTATAAAGAAAAGTCAACTTCCCTCCTGCTGTGCGTGCTCCCCTCCTACCCCCCCGGCACAGGCAGGCTCCTGAGAGATTCCATCTTTTCATTTTTCTAAAAGTGTCAAAGTAGATTTGTGCTCTGTGGCTGGGTGAACAGAAAAGGAATGCAGATGTCTCTCACTCATGCACATACACACAGAGAGCACCTTCTGAAGGGCAGCGGTTTGGGAGAGACGGTAGCTGGCTGCTTCATCTCTTGGGGTGTGTCACAGGAGCCAGAAATTAGGTTTTCAAATAGCTTGACAACACAGTCCGAGCTGGCTTCTTCTTCATTGCCCCTATCTTAAAAATACCCACCAAACCAACTAGTGTACTGGGTGCCCAGGAGGCAGTGGGGAATGTGAGGGCTCTCTGGCTTGTTGCCCAATAGGAGGGAGCTTTTCCTAGTGAGGAACAGAACCTGTAGCTTGAGAAACGTTGTCAGCTCAGGGCAAGTGAGGCAGATCTGTGTGTATGCAGCTGTGTGCTCAAGAGGAGGGAGCAAGGGAAGAAGAAAATAAAGCAGGTACAACTGAGGGAGAAGAGTGCAGCAGTGTACGAGGAACAGCTGTTGTCTCTGCACATCAAAAGGGAGCAGGAGCAGCAGGCCAAGGGAACTGGGGCTAGCACATCTTGCTGAGCCACTGGGGATTTGGGACATCAGGAGGGACCAGCATGTGAGTTCCACTGAATACAAACTGTGAGCCAGCCAGAGGGAAAGCTCTGGCCCCCTGGGCTTCCAGAAAGGGGGAGAAACGACCTGTCAAAGCACATATTGCAAATGTACCCCAGTGGCAGCCCATCCAGGTCCCCTTCTAGTATTAATGCTGTGGCCAAGCGGAATTAAAGAGAAAAGGAAGCTGCCAGCTCTGCAGTGGGATGTAAATCTGCAGCGTACGGGCCTGGGGAGGGAGGGCAGGCAGAACAGAGAGAGGCATCCAGGTGACTGGCAGAGACTTGCAAAGTACAGAAGAAACTCATAACAAATATCATGTGAAGTAGCTCTTTTCTGGGGAGATGAAACTGGGAGTTAACTTACCAGCAGGCAGCTGGTGGAGCAGAGGAGGCAGAGGGCTGAAGAAGCCGTGAAGAAGCGCGTGTTGGGCGGAGATCCGGCCTGGAGGGAAGGCTGTGAGCATCCTGGAGGCCAAATCCTCTGCTGCTGGCAGCCTGTGCAGCCTAGGAAACCAGGGGAAAAAATAGCATAGGAGATGAGCACAAGCCAGAAAGCTGGAACCAGAATGTGACCCAGCCCTTCACAGAGCTTGAGGCAGACGTACTGAAGGGACACAGGGGAGCTGAATAAACCCAGCCCAGCTATATGGCTTTCCAGGACATTTGCTTTTCCATGTGAGTTTGATTATATCGGAGTATATGCATCCAGAATTTCAGCTCAAACTCATGTTTTCAGAGGAATTTTGAAAATAAATCTGTTGTTTTGTAAAAGGAAGGCTCTAACTAAAAGGGAAAATGCTGCTGGGAAGACTATATTTTACATATTGAAACTGGAATGTCAGAGGTTGGTGTTACCAGTTTGCAGTAACGATGCAAGCACACAAAATAACCTGACTGGCCCACTGAGCAGACCAGAGGTCAAAACTGAAAAACTAAAGAAAACACCATTTCCCCGTTTTCTAGTACCAGTAGTGCAGCTGGTTGTAAAACGTGTTGGGGATTCATGGAGATGAATCTGTTTCTCAGAATGAGTGCTTAAAATAGATGCTCGACAAATAGCAATGCCAAGTGGCTGCTTTCTAAAGGAGCACACAGATGGGGACAAGGAAGTGGAAGAGAGAAAACAAACTAACAAAGAAACAAATAAAAATAGTCATTTAGTTTTACAGCTTTTACTTTGTTTGTTTGTTCTGATCATGTTTCAGCATCAGGAGGCCCATTGGAGCATGGCCTGTTGTGCATCCTCAGCCCCTGGCCAGTGCTTCCCCTCCAAGTGACATCAGGCACAGGGATCCCCCTGCTCCTGCACTCCCCCTGCCTACACAGGACATTGGACATACTGACATTATTGCTTTGAGGAGATAAAATGTTAAAAAAAAGGAAAGTAAAAAGGCAAAAAACACACAGAGAGAAATATCCTGAGAAACAGATTTATAAAAGGTGTCTGGCCTCACTGTGGTGGGTAACTACTGAATTCTCACCTCCAGCAAAACAGTTTGAACGCCTGCTGCCTTGGGGAGCAGGGACAGGACAAGGAGCCAGAGCATCCAAGCCTGAGGCTGCTTGCTAGAGCTGCACCACAGGCTGCCCCAGCCACGGCAGGGTCTTACTGGAGCCCTCTGCCCCCTCAGTCCCTGCTGCTTCAGGCTCCTATGCCGGCAGCAACACGGTGCAGCGCTTCCCACCATGGCCCAGGCTCTGCACCAGCGCCCCTTTGCTTTCTTTATTGGGCATGGGGACTCCTGCCTGAAGCAGCCCTGTCCATCCCCAGAGCCAAGCAGGCCAGGGCAGCCCCTGGGCCATGCCAGCGTGAGGACCCTGTGACACAGAGCCAGAGCTGGCCCACGGGCAGCCCAGAGCTCTGCCACCGAGGCGTGGGGCCAGCCCGTGGCCTCGGGCTCTAATGTCAGGGCACCATGGCCAAAGAGCAGAAGTGCAGTACAGCAGAGCAGCAAGGAATACAGTTATTCCTTTGTTCAGGCTGAGATTTGGTCTGTTCCAGGACCTGTGTTATCGGGGTGTGGGGCATGCAGAACTTTGGGTGTTTGTGAAGACGTGCGTGACAGTGGCTGGCATTCCAGCAACCTGTGCTTTGATGAAAACTTCAGCATATTTGTCCAGCCATTCAGAAGAGCATTTGGGAAACACAGCTCTGAAGGGTGGCACATTTCCCACCAACCAGGGCTGGATCCCAACCAATTACACATAATAAACAGCAGTGATGAAAAACATGGTTATGTCCTCAAAGGATATTTGATTCTTGACCTGTGCATGAACACAATCCTGAGGACAAACCCTGTCTAGTCTTTTCCTATGTATCTATAAAGTTTGTTGTGTGTCTCAAAATCGGTACTGAGGGAGAGGTTTGATTTTAACAGCTCTCTGAGCTAGGTTAGGGCAGTTCACCTGACTGTAAATTTCTTTCATGGATACATATATATGTTAAATATATATGTCTGTGTGTTTGTGTGTACATATATATGCTTGAAAAATATTTCCATCTCTTAACACAGTAGGAAGGGATTGAGCAGTGTTGGTGTGCCTGGTCAAGCCAAGGTATGTAACCGTGGCTCTAGTCTCATAGCTTTTGGCCACTGAAGAATGTGATTTTCCCCCTCCTAACTAATCACAAGATTATTGCATTGTCTCATGAAAATGCTGTCCTAGCACATCTTCCTGACCGCTGTTGAGCAACATTCCTACAGTCTGTTTCCAGAAATGAAAATTGGGACAGTGCAAAATCTATCTTCAGTCTGGGCAAGAGGGCCTGGGAAAGTGTGACCTTCTGAATCGAACTGTGCCTCGCAAAAAGCTGCCCATAATGTCATTGAATCACTGCTTATCTGAGCATAATCACTGCTGCTCTGAGGATAATAAACCCACTATGCACCTACCTCTGCTACGAACTCTCCAAATCAGTTCTGAACTGACGTTAGATCTGCTTGTTACTACAGAGCCACCCCGCTCGTCCTGAGCTTGCCAAAAGAGCTCATTTCAAGTTAAATGATTGCATAAAGAAACAAATAAACCCAGAGGCAATTTTGACAGTGTCGTTATAGGTAGCTTACCTGTCACACATGACTCGGAGTCTCTGAGGTCTCCTGGAAGCAACCAGTTCTAGAAAGTGTAACATGCAATCACAGAATTAAATGAAAATCAAGCCAAAACCCATTCTTTGAGCCCTTAAAGAAAACGTGCTCAGAATTTCAAAGGGCCCTATAGAATCTGTCATCTTAATACATATAAATATACATTATTCCTATAGGACTTGAGTACCAGCATTGATGTTAATAAGGCTGTTCCATTTCTGTAACCCCTTCCTTCCCTACCCCTGTGAATAAAGGCCTTGGAGCCGCTTCTGTTACTGTGGGAGTCTCAGCTCTGCCTGCAAGGAAAGCAGTGTCAGTCCCCAAGGCCTTGGCATGAAGGAAGCAGGAGGTGTGCAGGCCCGAGTCCCCAGCGAACAGCCCTGGCTTGCCAAGGAGCTGCTGAGCTTCACGCTCTGCTCTGGGGGCACACGGGGCTTTGGAGCATGGGTCTGGCAGAAAGGCTGGGGACTGAGCAAAGGCACCTGGGCCCTGCTCTCTTCTTGCCCACCGCTCTTGCTGCCTATCCCTCACTAAGTTTGCTGTTTATCAAATTAACCATTTCCATGCAGGCTTTCTACTTCCTGATTCAAAGGTCTCTGCCAGACTGGAACTTTACAGAGTTTGCAGTTTTGGGAAGGCTGTGTTGTTGTTGCCATTTTTCAAGGACACATTTCTAAACATTGTGGGAAATGGAGAGGAATACATTCCTCAAATGTTTTCTTACAAAGCATGAATTTTCTCAGGCTTAGATATGACTAGATGGCTTAAGCCTGGAAGATTTCCCCTTAGACCTGACCAACAGAGACATATTCTTGCATCAGAAAGGCTGCAATTTCTATCCAGATATATTTCCCTGAGCATTATTTCTGACAAGAGAGGTGATCAGTGATCTAGCTATGGACAGGAGAGCAGGAAGGGTGGTGCAGACCTCTCTTCCAGCCCAGCAATATTCCGTGCAGCAGCAAGACCACCAGAAGGCAAGTGCCACTGGTCTGTTGCCAGTAGACTCAGAGCTTGGCTGGGGTTTATGCTGAACAGTCCAAGGGCATCTGCCCTCCCTTCCTGCCCAGAAGCAGCAGCCACATCAGTCAGGGACAGAAGCTGTCAGATACAGCTGAAGGAGGAGTCCCCTCTGCCTTTGCCTGTGTGGCCATTTCCAGAGTACCAGGCCCTAGGGCTTGGTCACTCAGTGTCTGACTTGATGCACAGACAATTTCAAAAAGTGCAAATGACTGAACCCTCAGCACTTGACCTTTCCAGCAGCAATCCTTCACCATTAAGCCAGGCAAGCAGGTTGTTAAACCTGTCTGTCACAGGGTAAGTAACAGTTCACCACTGAAGTGTTCTCCTGAACCCAGATACTAAGGTAATTGCTAAAGCAGTAAATGGCAGTATAACCTGGGAAGGCATTCATCACTGTTCAGCATCATAGATTAGGTGCCAGAGCACTGGAACTATCACCAATACATAGGAGGGATATAATAGTATCTTGAATAGCCCCTTCCCAAATCAGTCATGGAAATTAATTCTGGCAGAACATTCCTCTTGGACCACTAATAAAAATTTCTCTTTCCTTCATTTTGTCCCTTCGACTGTAGTAGGAGAGTAGAAACTCATTGTCTACACTGAGTAGAGACCTAAAGTTTCAAGACAAAGTAGAAGAAAGACAATTTAAACAAATGGTTTGGAAAGGCATAAGGTTATTTTGTATGAGGTAGAAATTTTTACCTCTTCCCAGAGCTGGCTAAAAGCTTTCAGACGTTGTAACTTTCTGCCAGAAAATATTGATTTTTGAGATGGAAATATTCTGTGACAATGTATCTGTTTCCTTTAATGAAGATGTCAACGTTACTTAAACATTGTACTTTACTGAAATCTTTTAACATTAATATTCTTTAATGAGTTTAACATAAAAGTTAAAAATGCATGTTCAGTTGATAACAGCAGGGCAAAACGTTTCTGTAATATTGAAGTGAAATGTCACTGTTTTTGTGGAGTGCATTGTCAGGATTAACATTCCAAAGAAGAAATAGGATTTTCCTTACCTTACAGACAGAAATACCAGCTTGCTTACTGGGAACTGGGAGGAACACCTGAATTCTCAAGCAAGCTTTATCATTTATCTAACAAGGGGATTAATAATTCTCTACAAGGGGCAGTGTAAAAGCCTGCTGCTGTCCCTGTCCAAACACATCTCTCAGTGGAGAATTCTGCTTGAGTGAGGACTGCCAAACTTGCCACTTTGAGTATACAGAGTTTTGATTATAAATGGAAGATATGGGTAAGAAAACAGTATGTCTCTGCTCAAGGATTTAATGCAGTTAACTAATCCACTTTAAATCAGTTCAGATTAATGTCCTGACTGACCCCCATATAGACAAACCCTTAGAGAATGCCAAGGCCCCATTGTGTCAAGCAGGGTAAGAACAGAGCAGCAAATATTTTCCCTACTGTAAGATTAAGACCAATCTAAAATTGTAAAAGAATGTAAATAGCAACTCTTTAAAGGTAAGAGATAAAGAATATTTGGATAACACTCAAAAAAGCAGACAAACTACTGACTTAATCATCTTACAATTAAGATACAGACATAAAATGATGGGATTGTGTAGGGCTGATTGGCTTTTTTAACAGCAGGTATAGATCTGAAAGCTAGTGATTGGGTTTGTTATTTTCTATCCATATGCAAGACAGTGTGTGCTAATGAGGAAATACCTTCCTATATGAAAACCCAGGTGGAAGTGGCTAATGAACTGATAATGAGGCAAGGAAGACAGAGGACAAAAGTTAAACTTCCCTAATTGATGAAGAGAGAGAAAGAGGATGCCGAGTGCTGTTGGATGAAGGTGCTGGGGTTGCAGGCTCACAGAGAAGATTTCTCTCATTAGTGAAATCTCTGTGGCTGCAGGACAGAAGCAGAGCTCTGTCTGTGTGGCAGGCTGGAGAGTGCAGTCCGTGCCCAATGCCAGAGAGATAGGAAGTTTCCCTTCAGCCTGGCCAGCATATATTGCACATTAGTTCCAGTGCTGCTCTTCCTTTTGGGATCAAAGCCACATGCAGTTTATTATGACAATAAAATTTTCCTCGTTTTAGAATTCAGTTTTCAACCATCTCATTTGCTAAATGAAGCGTCAGCATAAAAAGTGAGATAAATTTTTTTTAAAAAAGGAGAAGAAAAAAGCAGCCGGGGTGCCGACTTCATCTGTATTCTCCAAAATGTCATCGGAAGTTTGCCTTGCAGAGCCTGCTGCTTGTTGCCTCCATCTACTGGCCATAGTTTGGAAACGCACAGATACTGAAAACCTGCACTTGGGAGCAGAGGCTGACTCTGGAAAGCTTCTGAATCTCATTTGGCACAGCAAAGCCTGCGGATGCGTGAGAAACTAGGCTTAATTTGAGGGTCGTTGCTGGTCATTGAAGAATCCCAGTGTAGAACCTGTGTGTGCCAAGTGAGGTGACAGGACCTGCCACAGCAACCTGCAGGAGTCAGCCTGGGCGATGAGTGGAGGAGTGAAGGGCACTCATAGTGACTCCAGCACCTTACAGACAAGTGAAGTCCTGTTCCCCACCCTTTGGAATCCAGATGTCAGAAACAGGAAGCAAACCCCAACACGGTACATTAGTACAATATTCCCAGTTTGGCAAAGGCACTAGCTTAATGTCATGGGCTGTGATTCCTAATCCTTTCCTGCCCTTGACCCCTGCTGTCTAGATTCAAACTTGTAACCATTAATGGGGCTGGATCAAAACACTGGCCTTCTGGTGTCACCAGTGGTGTTTAGAGGGGATTTAAACTCCCGGCTTTTCAGCACAGTGAAATGAACACAGCAGTAGATTAATGCAAGGATTTGAGCTCACACAGCATGAGAGCTTTCAAAAATAGTGTTAACAGAGCTACAACTGCCTCTTTCAGGGGAAGCAAAATGAGGGGAACAGAACAAATGAACAAACACAGGGCAAAGCCTTGTCGCTACGGGCAGGGCTCCTAAGCACGGGGAGCCAGGGAGAGGGCCAGCGAGCCCACTGGCAAGTGGGGCAGGAGCTCTCCCAGCCCTTTGTGTCCTGCAGGAACGGGTGCTCCAGCCAGGGCTAGGGTAAAAACGTGCCGGGGTAAAAGCCCCGTGGCTCCACGTAATTACCTACCCCAAGTGTCCCTCCTGCAGAGAGGGAGTGAGATCACAAGCTCTAGGGCTGGCCAGGGAAGAGCTGCTCACTCATCCTTCCTGTTCACAGGGGTTAGGCACAGGCTGAGAATTTGGCAAACTGCAGGCAATGGGCAGGAGGCCCGTTTCTGAACGCCTTTGTGTGAGAAGGCAGAGGGGCACAGGCTGGTCAAAGGCTCCTCTGCACGTTTCATCCCCTGCCAGCTGCCCATAGAGGGGGCAGGGGAGCTGCTCGTCCCGCTGCCCTGCCTGTGCCTGCTCACAGACCACCCAGCCCATGCTCTATCTCCTCTTCAGGCTCTGCAGCGGGATGTGCTCAAGCCCACAGCAGCGACAGGAAAACATCTAAAGGTTTCCAGCTCCCATTTCAAAGATTCCCACTAACCCATCTGGCCCAGGAACCTTCCCAGTAACAATCTCAGTCTCGGACTGAGCCTACACTGCTGAATCCAGTGGGAGTTTTGCCATCAACTTCAATGAGAATAGGATCACACCTCAGCGCTTTGTTTTGCCCGTGTTAGTTCCTCGCCTCGGGCAGGAACCTGTTTGTTTGTTTGCTGCCTGCACTCGCTGCGAACATCAATAGGACTAGCTAAGCATTCAAGCCATCAGATTTGGGGAAGCACTCCGAAGTTTGTTTGCTTATCTGAGCCGTACCAGGCACTCAGATTCGAACAACTGGGCTGGAAATAACCTCCAGAGGTTTTCTCAGGCAGAATCCACAGCTTCCACTTGGGCTGAGTGTGTCCTGTGGGGGAAACAGCCCTTGTGCTTCACAGAGGAGAGGGGGAGTGCACAGGGGCATGGGAACGGCAAACAGCTTTAAACAAAGGGACTAACTTCCCTTCTTACCAGCAGCCCCATCAAAAATTACTTGTTTTAGTACATGACTAGGGAAAATAGTCCATCTCTGACTAAACTATCCAGACTGGTTTGTATAATCCAGGTGTGAGCCAGGTGCTTGGTTCCAGTACATGGCTGGAGCTGGAGCAGCTCAGAGCACCTTAGGCAGGCTCTGAGGAGGGGAAAGAGGTGCTGCCTCTCCAGCTGGCACTGCTCTTGTCCCAAACACTGGCTCATCAGCCCTCTCGTGTGTGTTTGCTACCATGGTGGGATGCTTCCACAGGAAGGTGTCCTCTAACTCCTGCATTCCTGTCTGTGCTAGCTACAAAGGCAACAGCATCACAGCACAGGTCAATTCTCTCCCACTGGAGTCCATTAGGGAAACTTCCTATCAAGCTGGAAAAGCAACTCAGCCTTGAGAACTGTTTATGATGGCTAGACTGGTCTTTACTGGAGCTATTTTCGTGCTGCCTAGGTGCCTGGCCTCTCTCTCCCAGCCCTGCCACTGGCACCCTCTGCAGCAGCAGAGGAGGGCACTGCTGCTCAGACAAAGTAGAGCTGAGCGTAGGTCACTGCTCAGTGCAGTTCTGGCATTCACACGTTCTCTGTTGTCTGCAGTAGTTTCTTTGCTACAGTAGCCTTAATGCTTGCACTTTTAGGTTGTCCCTGTAAGTAGCCTAAGGATACCTAACCACATCAGGATACCTAACCATCATTGCTGAGGGGTCTTGGCCTTGTAGGAGCAGATGACCAGCATAAAAAAATTCTTTGTGATCAGTTTGTTCCACAAACAAGCATTTCTTTCCTCCCAGACTACCCTTCCCAACTTGTAGACTACCCAGACAAGCCTTCAACAACTTAGAAGAAAGTGCTTCCTCCAGCTGTCTGCTCTGTGCTTGCTCCCTATCCAAATTAAACTTGCTGTGGACAGCGACACATTCCCATTTCACGCTGGTTTGATTAATGTGTCTCAGCTAATTGTGTGAAGGATTCCAGTGCTTTGGACTGTGAGACCAGGTTATTGTTCAGCCAATCGCAGCGACCATGTGAAAATGGGGGCTGTTTAGTGTTCATGCACCAGAATCAAAGGAGGGGCATCTTGGACTGGGTCACAGAGAAACACCCACTTCTTTGAAAAGACGTTACTATGCTCTACTAAACCTGTAAACCTCTTGCTCAAAGCACGTCTTCTCCCTCCTCCTCTCCCCCCTGCTTTTCCTCCCCCCTTGCAGATAGACAGGCTGCCCCCACCACTCTCTTAGGCTACAAGTGAGAGAGAATGGCTAGATTGTAGATGGGTGGATTTCACATTCTAGGGTTTTTAATATTTCACTTTCATATTTCTAGTACAGAATGATCCTGCTGAGAGGCTGAGAATCAGTGCTCATCATTTCCCCCTCACTGACACTTGAATATATTTCCCCAAGAGAAAACATTAAACAAAAAGAGAAAGAGATAAAGGCAGGGGGAGAGGGAGAGTCACTGAGCTAGCTTTTCAAAGCATACTTCTCAACCTGCCCACATCAAAATAAGAGACAACTGGCCCTTTGAAGTCCAGGACACAGACTTCTCTACCAGCCCATGTGGAAATAAAAGAAGCCAGCTTTATAAATCACACAGATCTCTCACCTTGCCCACATCAAAATCAGGGACGGTGACCTTTAAAACTGAGGTTTAAAGGCCCCCAAACCAATCTCCATAAAAATAAGGAGAGTTCAGATAAATTGTGTCTCCAAGTACCTGTCAGCTTTTCCAGTCTAAACCAGGAGACATCAGTCCTTTGCACTGAGGAGTGGAGGCTAACTACATTGTCAGCACTCACAGCAATGAAATCTTCCATCAGCCCAGCTCAGCACTCAGAGGCATCTTTGCCATGCATGTACCTTTGCTTGTATATTAGGCCAGTTCCAATGGTGTTGTAGGTCCTTAAGTAGCTCGAGTGGTTCAGTAACACTGAAGCACAGGATTTTTCATAATAAGAATTACTGACCTGAAAACTGAATGGCTAGTGGCTTAGAGAAAAAGTTGGCATCCTTGTGAGTTAAGTCCTACCTGGATTATAGTTGGGGAGCTTGGAAAGTCCTGGCCAAGTGTCCTCAGTCGGGGCCCCCAATACCTGTGCAAAAGAGGAAAGAGAGTGGGAAGAACAATAACCTCTCTCTGCTGGTACTCTGCCTTGGTGTGGAGCTGGAGGAATCGATCTCCATGGAGAGAGATTGGCCTTTACTGTAAACCAGCAAAGATTGACACTGCCCTGGCTGCTGCTACATCTGCTACTGCACATAAAGGGCACTGACAGTTCAGCACTTGATTTTATAGCAGGAAGGGACCTGCTGGGAACATCAGTGAAGGTGTATGCAGGCTCATTGCCAGGTGCCACTCCTGCATGCATTTGCCAGCCCAGGGGTCACGTTGTGGAGCCCTTTTCACTGCTGAAGGTGTGCTCCTGCACCAGGGCTGCACTGGGACTGACTCAGCCATGACAGAAACCCCTGCCATTCTGAGGTGAAAAACAAAAACTGGTATACAGGTCTACTGACAGGTGCTGGAAAGCAGCCCAGTGTCTCACCCTGAAGGGTCCAGAGCTTCAGCAGTGTCTTTGGCCTTTATTCTGAATTGTGGGCTTCAGAAGCAGTCTTTCAGTGAGGCTTTCCTCACTGAGCAAAGTCTGGGCCACTAAAGCCTCTTCCAACCTCATTTGAGGTGCTGAAACGTGTGAGATCAAGCATATCTGGATTTCTGTGCCAGTTGCTGTTGCACATGTGTAGTGTTGTTATTATCACTTTCTGCATGCAAAGTGCCCTGTGCCTAGTGATATGGATGAGTTGCTCTAGAGGTAAAACCACGTATTTAAGAAGAGTTCACAGCACAGGATGTGGCATTATAAACCAGCATTGTTAACTCCAAGCATTCAAAGCTTTTCATCCAGACTTCCTTAAAAAATTGTGAAATTTTGACATGAAAACTGTCAGGGGTTTTTAGTCACTTTTGCTCCTCCAACATTAAATTTGTGTCACATTACTTACATTTTGCATATGATAAGACAATTCCTTTTCCTTAAAATGGAAGCTGAGATATATGATGTGGGGAATTTGGCCTCACAGAAGCTTGTGATAAGATGGGAAGAAAAGAGGCAAGAAAATTTAAGATGGTAAGAAATTTCTTTGTTGAAAATCCAAGTGTGTGTTCTGAAGTGCCATTCCTGTATTCATCTGGCCATTATTCTTCAAGGTTTCTTGTGAGCCACTGGGCATCTGTCCTAAAGGCATCAGTGGGAGCTGGGGAAGTTCAGTACATGGTGGAATCATGCTCCCCAGGGTTAGCTCAGCACTTGGCCTCTCTTTGGTGAAGTGTTTTAGAAAATAGCTATAGTATCTTTTCTGAGCCTTTACTTTACAAAAGATGCTATTCCACCCCATGAATTTGGATCCATTTTTTAATTTTCAAGGTAATGGGGCAGATGATTTTTATTATTTTCCTTTTTTTTTCCCCTCTGGACCTTTAATGAGATTTCTTGCCAAATCAGACAATGAGTTACATTTATTTCATTGAAATTTATTATACTCTGGGGTTTATCTGTTGTATATCCACCTGAAATCTAGCTGTTGACTCTCCACCAGACAAAGCAAACCAGCTTCTCTGTACTTGCTACTCTGCCAGGCTTCCCCAAGCAAGCACGTTTTACTGCAGTGAAAGGTCTTGGTGCAGCTCAGTTCAGTCCTCTTTGGCAGAGGCCTCGTTTCAGCCAAAAACATACTGACAATGCCCACATTTCAGCAAGTGCTTTAAGCTGGGGTAAATCACTGTGTCCTCCCCCTGCCCTCTAACTTCTTGCTTCTCCTGGGCTGAACCAGCTGCAGTGACCCCCCACGCTGGTGTTGCTGCGTGTGGTTGGGAAGCTGTATTGTAGGTGGCATGCTGTAGCCTGACACAGCCCACACGAGGTCCTCCTCAGCACAGTGGTAATCAATTGGATGGAGTGCTTGAATGCAAAATCCACAGCTGATCTCTTGAAACTTCAATGCTGGAGCTTTAGTTTGGCAGGTTTACTTTCAATGCTGTGGGAGGACTGGAGACACTGCAGTTCTCCTTCACTCGGGTCATACCTCCATAACTAGCACTGCCAGCCTAAGTAGCCCCTTCCTCTGTGTCCCCTTCCTGTTTGGTCCTGCCCCTGTGCCATCCATTCATGAGTGCCACTGGCCAGTAGTGCTACTGTTTGTGCAGCCAGGTGATGAACTGGGTAAATAAACTGTTCTTGTTTAGAGTAACCCAGGGAGAGAATCAAGTTATAGGTTCTCCTGCTCATGCAGCCCCACATGCAAGAGGTGACACAGGAGCAGGAATAAGCAGGCTGGGATAGAAATGGGGAATGGAGACTGCTTAAGGTGGCACTTGCCTCTAGAAGAAGAAATGCTGGTGAGGTGACAGTTGTTCAGTCCTGATGATTCAAGAGGGCAAACACATTTCACAGCATGGGGATTTTCCAGCCATATATCTATATGAAGTTTGGACCAACAGTCCTACGTGGACATAAGCATGGTGGGGGATAGAGACTCCTGCACAAATGAAGACAGTCTCTAAACCAGTGCAGGGTGCCTCTATTATTAGTACATGAAAGGAACTGACTATTATAAAACAGTAGGAATCCCCCTTCTGAACCTCACACTCAGCAAAATATCTCAAGTCAGGCACTGAAAGCCTCTGAGAAGCTTTGAAATCTTGGCCTAACACAGAGCCTAATTCCAGCCTGTATAATAACATAAAACCATCTGTGAAAGGCACTAATTATTTCGTGGCTGTTAAAGCTTCCTCATGTTTTTTTAAATAAGGTTTTTTTTTTTTTTTTAATTCTATAGCACAAATCCTATTAATCATGGTATTAGTTATAATACCAGCAAAATTATGATAGGGCTATAACCCTCCAACTGCAAAACCACAGGAAATGTATCCAGAGATTTCAGAGCCATAAGTGGAAGGATACCCTTCATTCACACTCTGGGAAACTGGGGCCTGCCCTGGCTTTGAACCCTGTTAATTAGCCAAGTATGGATCTTTTTTTCCTCAGTCATTTTTTTTTTCCTCCCCCACTCTCCATGAAAGAGAAATTCAGCATTTATTTAAATGGACTGAGCTCGAGTCTAAGAACTGGATCCACTTGTCTGACTTTTTAAAAGCAGAGAGGAAAACCTTACCTGGAAGGAGTGTTTCTGGATGAAGGGACAAAGAAGGAAAAATCTGATTTACTCAGACTTGAGGCTATAAAGTCCTTTCTCACCAATTTCCAAATTTCACTTTTCTGAAAACCCATGTTTGGTAAGCACTCTGTACAGAAGAGTAAATCCCTGGGAGGAGATGTAACAGGGCAAAGACCTACAGGAAAACTCAGTAGGAATCTATAGGTTGACCTTCCTCTTGAGTCAGTAAGAAGGTCACCAATGAGCAGACAGGAACACACAGAATCTGCTAGTGCTGATTTGCTGCCTCAATTCTACCAAGTCACACGAGCATGGGGTTCTGTGTTTCCTCAGCAGAACAAACAGCTTAAGAGGCTCCAGAATATGTCTGCTCCCATTCATTGCTGCCTTTATAAAGTGATTTCACACTTCCCATTATGCCAAAGAAGTCTCTAGAGCTGCACCATAAACAGGGTGATACAAAATGTTCCAAGTTAAAACGAAGAAGGATCTCTGAAAAACTTCAGGGTCTTGCCATTTTCAAAGTAGTTTAGGAGGAGCAGTATTAGAGCTCCTCTGTGAGAATATGGTGTGCTGCACCCTACAGTGAGTAAAGGACTGAACAAGAAGGAATAGAATTTGCAGTACCTGCACACCTTTTATGCCTTCTTCAATTTGATGTCACTTTAATGGGCTTTAAATTTTTGATGAGGTGACAAACATCAAAGGAAAGTAATTTGATTTACTCCTGTGTCTGTAAGAAAGTTACCAAATACAAAATGGGTTACAAAGTCTGCTATGAATTTGGCAGATTAGACCAAATTATTTCTGCTGCTCACAGGACCTCTTCTTAGGACTTCAAAATTAAGTAGGGGTCTGTAGCAAGTTTCTTTTTCTCTCCCATTTCAGGGTATATTTTACTCACCGCCCAGATCTTCAGCAGTTGTTCCTGAGTACCAGAAGTTCCTGCAAATACTGGCTGGCCCTGGATCATTTCAACAAATACACAGCCTGCACTCCTGTAAGAAACCCAAGGTATTAACTCATTCACATACATGACATATATAATATGATATGATTGTTAGGATGGGCAGGGGACAGAGGAAGAGACATAATTATTGGCATGGAAATGCAGAAATCCTGACACAAGCTGCAGCTCAGGTCTGAAAAGCACCAATCTGCTGTGTAGGTTTGTATACCTACCTCATGTCATCTAGTGAGAGCATGTATGAAACAAGGCAGGACATGGGGTGTCTTTATATGTGTAAATAAATACAGGCTGCAGTGAAGACTGACATATATCTGCAGTATGGCAGTAGGCAGGATGGAGCATTATAAAAATTCCTACTGGTTGTGGGAAGTCAGGAAGGTTTCCTTTGGAAGGTCCCTCTTACATATCCCTGGCTTTCCAGCACTGTTCTAAGCACGGGCAACTGTCCCTTGTTGCAAGTTGTATGTAATATCATTAATGTCATCCAAGTCCTACAGACTGAAACACTTGAATGAAAAAGCTGACAAGTCAAATGGGATGGGAGCAGCCTAGAGATACATCACATTTACATCCCTCCAGGATTTAAAAAAACAACCCCAGAACAGTAAAAATTCCATACCAATCTGTTCCCATGTCTTTTTTTCTCATCAGCACCATCCATTAAAAAAATCCCTCACCCTTCACCAGCAAGACCAGACAGGTGATATCCTTGGAAAAGAAACCCTCTAGGCACTATCTTTTTTTTTTTTTTTCCAGCACCAAATTACCTGTTTCAGGTCACTTTCAGTTTATCCTGCTACAAACCCATGGCAGAAGCCTGTGGAATACTACTTTTTCCATGAGAAAAAGGTTCCAAATTGCAGTGATAACAGTAGGAAGAATAATCGTGGAACTAGTACACACTGTGTTGGCTTGAAGGATACATTAGATGCAGAAAGAACCCAGAGGCACTAACTGCTAGAGTGACTTTTCCTTCAGAAGCAATTAGCTCTTCACTGAAAACCTGAAGGAAAAATTTCATAGCATAAAGGACTTGGTGACAACAGCAAGTTAAAGTATTCTTATTTTTATGCCATCTGCTGCTTTATTTGTGCCAAAGCAAACCAGCCAACTTAAAAAGAAAACCACCAAAACTTGCAAAAAATGCTTAATTTTACTAAGGTGGATTACTCCTGCTGGCAATAACAATGAGACAGTTGTGGTCAGGGTAAACTTACCTATTTGCAAGTATTTCCATCTCCTACTGTATGGTGTAAAACTCTGCTCACTTTTTGATTTTTTTCCTCCAAACATTTTCTAGATTTCCTATATTTCACAGAGCCCTATCCCAACCTTTCAGGTTTCAGTCTCAATCTTCCTTGGTTATAGCAAATCTGAGTCCTTCCAACTTCCTTCAGACATTGAGAACCCAGCTTTGTCTAACAGGCTCTGAAAGCATTATTTTCACTTGCTGAGCTCCAACTAGTAATCTCTTCTGGTCACCTGTACTGCTGTGTTACCCCTTGCACCTTGTTTCACAACACTGTAGATGCCTCTCCCACCTGACTGTGGTCATGTGAAAGCCTGACATGCAACTCATCTGAGGTGCTCATTTTGGTTATCCTTGCACATCAGGTGATGCCAAGTTTATTTGCAGTTCCATATCTAATGCTGTTTTCACAAACATTTCTGCTGTCTTGAGAGCACAGCTCCTGACTTGTTTCCTAAGCTCTTGCAGAGTCCAGGCATCATGAAACTTAACCCACAGCTTTTGCAAAATGGGTTGGGTTTTTTTGTTTCATAGCACTATCACACCACTAGTTATTATTTTAGAGCCCACAGATTGATTCTACTGAGATCAGTGTCACACCAAACCTCTGTTTTCACAGCTGATGTATGTCCCCAAATGGTTCACCCTATTTTGCAACCACAGGGGCTGCTGTAATCCACTGAATCTGTTGCAGAAATTTAACTATGTATGGTGGAAGCAACTGAGGGACTCTTGCATTGTAATGAGAAGAGAATCAGCTCTATGTGGTTTTGGAGCAAATGATCCTGATGTTCACCCACATTTGGGTTCTGATATCCTAGCTAGAAATGGCTGTTAAACTGGCAGCAGCAGAAACACTGTCTGGACTCACTAAAGCCCCAAAATGAGACAGCGGCAACTAGACCTTCTACAGAGATTCTTTCTGATGAACAGTGCTGGCTGTATGGTTTCCTAAATTGAATTTAAGACCCTGAGGATCTCAGGACACAGCTGGAGGTACACAGCAGTTACCAAGGAAGAGGAGCTAGTAACAGTGAAAGTGCCCAATAAATGTGGTTCCTGTCACACTGCAAGGGTCTGAGCGGCAGAACTCACAGCAGACAGAAAACCAGATCTGCTAAGGTTTCTGTTTTTCCTGAGCAAGGTTTGAAATCCAGACAGAGCAATAAATGGAAGTAAGAATTAGAAAGCTGGGGCTTTTTTTCCTAGATTCAGCAAGCATTTGCTAAGAATTACTCATGAGCAAAGAGGTCAAAAATTCACATCTGATGAAACAGTCTTTTCACTAGGGAGCAAGCCGTCAGTTTGAGGAGAGGAACGACTTGTGGGTTGTTACAAATGCACCTTTTGGAAGACCTCTCTTTTGTGTTCCTTATTTATTCCCATTATCTCTGGAAGCCTTAAAACCTCAGTAGTTCTGATAAAGGCAAAATTATCAGAGGAACCACAGCTGCTGGAGAGGAAGTGTTTGTTTCCTGTGATGAGACTCAGCTGACCAGCTGCCTTTAATGCCTGCTTGATACTGTATTGATTAATTGAGTAGCAATTATGACTGTTTCTGTGTGTTTCCAGATGAAATATGCTTTTCTTTACAAAAAAACAGCCCAGAAGTAGCTAGAACAACTGATGTATGGGCATCCCCCTCTTTCCTCAGGTATTTTTGTCTGTCTGTTAAAGAAAGACTTTGGAAACTAGTGCTAGTCGTCACATTAGCCTTTCAGCAGAGGCCTCAACCTTCCAAAATACAGGATCTACAGTTACTCTTCTGACAGCATTATGAAGATCCTTCTGTTCATAAGGATGATTCAAAGGCATTCACTTTTAAATACTTCTAAAGGTTTAGACTTAGTGTTGTTTTGGTTTTCCCCTTTTCCTTCTCACCCCCCTGATATTAATTTCCAAGGTTCTCTGACCTCTTCAAGTCAATGGGTTTCTCAAAGAGCCTCAGTCCTGTATAGCTGCCTTGGAAGGAGCTAGGGCAGAGACAGGAATCTTTTGGGAAGAGGCCTAGACATGATGTTCCAGCATGTGCCAGATATGCACATGAATCCAGACAGTGACTGCTAAAGTAACAGGAGAGGTATAACTGGCTACAGGGACATGTAATGAGCATAAACAGAGAGGATTCAGACAGCACAGTTTCATCTGCCTGCAGTCCCTGGGGCACGTTTGAACACTGCACTTACTCCTCAGCCTACAGTGGCTGCATCACACAGTGGAGAGATGACTTCATCAGGATTAAGATCTAAAATATCTCTGCAGCATCTCAGAGTTCCCTCTCCACAGTTTTTCTGGCATTGGGAGACTGCAGTTTTATGTTTTACCAGAAATATATCCTTTCTCTTCTTCCTCACCAAGTGTGGTCTGTACAGTGGAGCCCTTAGCCTCTGGTTCCCAGTTTGGCATAGCAGGGCAATGGGAACCAGGCTGGGGAGAAGGTTGTAGTGGGCTTGGCAGGTCCACACTAAATAACTGAACAGAAACTCCTATTCTACATTAATCTACCTGGGAAGGATCCTGTGATTTATTTTTTTTTAAATGGAACATAATACACTGAAAAGAAGACATGACTTAAGGCACTCGTGATGTTAGCAGCCATTAATGTGGCACGTGCATAAAAGAAAAGAAAAAAGTCCTTCTGATATGCAGTGTAATCTCCCTGAAATGTTAGTCTCCCTGAAATCCCTTAATTGAATCTTCTAAAGTCCTGAACAGATAGTGAGGGAGAGAGAGAAAAAAGATACAGAGAGATTAAAGCAGCTTTTCTAGTTAGTCCAAGAGTGAGTGAGTCTCCTTCTGCATCTCTTTCTTCATCCCTTCAAGGACTCATTCACTTCCCATGTGCCTCCCACTGACAGTATTGCTGCTCAAGCACACTGTGCATGAATTGCCATAATGTTTTATTTTGTTATAATTGGGTTCTTTAAACCAAGGCTTTAACACCCACTGCCTCATGCTATTACCAAGGGCATTCTGACCTGCCTTCATGTAAATTGCAGCATCCAAAAGGCATAGGGTTTTTTTTTTTTCCCTTTCTTCCCAATAGACAAGTAACATCTGTGTGAATTCACATTATTTCCTAATAGACAAAAATTCAACTTAAATGCAATGTACATCAAGATAATAAATGACTCTTGTTAGAGGAAGTTACTGAATAGAGCTCACTGAAGTACTCTCTATTCTCTCAGCGTGACATCTTTCTTTAGGGCAAACACTTTGAGTGTTGTTATTATAAGGAGGTGTTATAACAAAGGTGCCTTTAGTGTGACTGTAGTTCAGTGGGACTGGGAGTACTGTGCTGTTAGAGCTGGTCAGAGAGCTGGATGGGATCTTTGTATGCCACAAAGCTTGCTGCTCCTTACACTCGAGCAGAGTTACCTAGTGGGGATGTTGGTTTTGCCAGGCTTTCTGTGCACAGCCAAGGCTTTGGACAGGGCTCAACTTTCAGAGAAGAAAAAACCCAGGCTTACACCAGTACCTGTCTAATACAAACCTTCTAGTCTGCTAAGCAGCATCTTCTTCAAACTCAGCAGACGTTCCTGAGAGACTGTCTGGACAGGAGAGGTGACAGGTAGTGGGGGAGAGAAGACAGGACTATTTAGACTTGCTTAGCAGCTGGAAGCCATTAGAATTTAGCAATTTTTCCTCCTTGGAGAAATCTTTAAGCAATTAAATTAGCAGCAGGCCTAGGGAAGTGAACAAACAGAAAACTCCTGTTTTCCTGAACTGCCCTCCAGACTTAGGCCATCTGAGTCTCTGATACACCACAGATCTCTGGAGGGAGATGCAGCCTGAGAAGACCTGGAGCTTTGCTGTTTATGAATTTATCTGTCCCACTTCTTGCACGTTCTTCAGCCTGCTGCACTCCCACCCTTTCCCAGCCTTTGACTCTGCAGAGAGGTGAAGAAAAGCACCAGTGTGACAGGCCCAGCAGAAAACAAACTGAAGAAAGGGTGGAGGTCTGAAGAAAGGTGAAGCAGCAATACTATCTGCAGATGTTAAATTGCCCAGAATAAGGTGGGTCTCCTGCAGCTTCATGAGCTTCAAGTTGTCCATGAGTAAGTCAGGCCTGTGTTGCTGGAAGCAGTCTCAGGCTGATGCAGAAGTGGGCCAGAAGGCAGATGAACCCAAGGGCCTACCTATACATCCAGGCCAGCCAAAAAGGACCTGTGAACCTCTGTGAAGCCCTCATCCTCTCCTGCTTTCTGCCTGCTCTCAGCCCACAAAGTATCCCAGAAATAATGAAAATCAGAGACCTTTCTACCTCCAGACCTATTCAGGAACACTGTAATGCCCTGTTTTGTTGCCAAGGCCAAAGTCATTGTGGGTGCAGTTGTGACTAGATCCCTTGTTTCTCCACAAAGCCATCACTGCAGAGAGCTGCCACTGACTCCAACAGCCACAGAGATACAAAACAATAAGTGCATTAAGCAAAGGTGTTGCAAGATCTAGAAATGCTTCATAAATTTTACCAAATGACTTGTACACATCTCATAAATATTATCAGATTAGGTTTCTATAAATCCATAGCTGAGGTGTAGCAACATCATTCCTAAAACCTTCTCTGAACCCAGCAGTACAAAACTCCCCACTGCTCACACATTTTCTGCTCACAGGTGTTAATTCCTCTTACAACTGTACCTGCTGAGCTTGGGTGACTTGATTCAGATAAAGATAATTTTTCCCAAGGGACCCTAGATGCTTTGAAATTGGTCAGTACCAGATATCCAAATCAGAAGAATAATCTGTAGCTCCAAGCAGCACATCAGGAGGATGGTACCAGAGTGCCACCACTTCAGAGGAGTAGGTCTGTCTGGGGATGGACTTGGCTCGAGCAAGGCCTGCCAAAAAAAACCCAAACCAAAACACTGCTGTGTTAGGACAGCCCTTCTACCTGTACAATGCATAGATGAGAATAACTGGAAACAGGACATTATTTTCTCCTGGATCTTTAAACACAAGCAATCCCAATGCAGTTTACAAGCAATTGACAAAGAATGTGTGTCTGGAATATACCTCTGGGGCAGATCATATCAAGCAATATGCTGTGCTTTACAAGGCTTTACCATGTGACTGAAGCAGCCATCCCAAACCAATGCCAAGAAAGCCTTTTTTTTCCAACACATTGCAGCTGGTTCTACATGTTACATTATTTTCTGAAGAGAGATGTGTTGATTCTCAGTTCCCTTGAATCAATTTTAGGTAGCAGTAATTGCTGTGTCTTAACATGAGGTTAGTCCCTCCACCTATCAGTATGAAGAAGGCAAGAGAAGCTGGACTGGCCACAAAAATAGACCAATTTTAGGTGGCAGTAATTGCTGTGACTTAACATGAGGTTAGTCCCTGCACCTATCAGTATGAAGGCAAGAGAAGCTGGACTGGACACAAAAATAGTTTCCTGAACTTCGGTAAGAGGTTTTCCTTTTATGCCTTAATTGGCTCTGGATAGAGATCTATATGCACCCTAAACCTTCAGTCTGAGCAGCTATATTAGCAGTACCCAAACTGTGACTCACCAAAGTCAGCTAATTTGAGCTCACCAAGGCAACTGATGAGCAAGTTCTGGGGTTTGAGATCCCGGTGCAGGATGTGTTGCTGGTGGATGTAAGCCAGGCCACGCAAAAGCTGGAACATGAAGAGCTGGAAAAAGCCAGAAAAAAAAAAAGAAATTATTTTGTGTGACCCTGTATTGATACATTAACTCTGAACTTCAGGAGAACTCCTGGAACAAACCAGAGACAAAGCCAGTAAGAAACCAGTAAAAATCCCAAAAAATGAGTAGACCTGCCTGAGGAAGAAAAAAACACGGTGAGGTATGACTGCACTGCAGCTTTCTGAGGGTTTTGGGGTGGAATATTTGGCCAGGAGGGTATTTATAGTGCAGTCCCTAAGCACACATCTTAGAAATTCAGTTTTTCTTTAGAAATGAACTCACAGACCTGGCTCTCAGAACAGCATATATTCTGATTTCAGTGTTCAGAACCAATAACAGCCAAACAAAATGAAGGTGGAAGGAGTTGGGAGTTTTGCCCATTTAAGGCAGCTGATACCAGTGAGGGTGTTCTGTGGCCACTGTACACTCCACCTCTTCCCACTAGAAGCTGGATCAGTGAACTGACATACATGACAATGTGAGCTGTTTTCTTCAAGCTGGGAGAAAACACAAGGGGCTGACAGCAAATAAGATCTGATGAACAGAGTGAGGAAGCAAGAAATATTTAACTCCCACCACCACGGCAGTGTAAATAAGCCTGGGGTAAAATAGGTTGGGCTGAAACAAGGTATGAAATTGGACAGTGGATAGACACAAAACACAGCAAAAATAATTAGACTTCACCAGAGAAGAGATTTTTTCACCAGGAGCTTAATGTGAAGAGGAGGAAAAACAGTGACACCCATAGGTCATTTTTGTACCAGAAAAGTTCCCTGCAATAATCTGCATACCCACATCATATTCGATAGAAATCACTCAAAGAAAAAGCAAACAACATTTGCCAGCAAAAATGAAGCAAGCTAGGATTTACCCTCCTAAAAAGGAGGAGCAGTAAATCATTTTGCAGTTGTGTTCCTGCTGCGCTGAGGATTTTGGGCAGGAAAGCAGAGCAGCTGGCTGGTGTTCACTTACAGGAGCCCCTGTGCCAGCCATGGACTCCATGGGCTTTACAAGCCTGCCTGGCAGCAGAGCCCTTGAGACCCGTGCCAAAACTACAACACTGCATCTTGTACACATCTGAGCTTTAAGGATGTTTAAAATTTGGGGCCCCAAGAAACTTCATTAGAATTGGTGTTGCTTAATAACTATCTGGAAGAAGAAGTGAACAAGGTGGCAACATTTGAAGATGACAGAAGTATTTAGATTAGGCATGATAAGAAGTGACAGTGAGGAGCTTCAGAGAGATCTGACAAAGCCAGATGAATAGGCAGCCTGATAAGATACAAAGTTATTGTTGACAGCTGTAAGATAAATTAACTGAAGCTGCTCTGAAAAAGGACCCAGGCATTCACTGAGGACATCTGCACTGAAACCTTAAGTCAGTGTGCAGCAACAAGCCTGAAAGTTCATCGAATGTGAAGATGTGTACAAAGGAAAGTAGGAGACGATTATAACATCAGTCTATGAAGTAAGGGTACATCTTCACCTGTGCTCAGGTCCAGTCAAAAGCTGCAGTGGAAACAGAAAGGATTTAAATGACTGAACATGAAGATAATTCCAGATGAGGGGAGAATGAGATTTGAGTTTTTTGACCTGAGAGATGAATAATGTATTCTAATAAGGATACAAATTTGTGTAGAGACAGATTTGCTTGCCACAAGATTTCATTGTTCACAAATGCTGAATGAGCTCTTGCAGGCTCAGAAAATGGGAGCGACTCACCTAAAAAAGGCTTTGGAAACTGAGAGAGAGGTTGTTACATATTTACCAAAAGCAGCTTCTCTCCAAAGTGTTTGTCATATATGGAACAGATAAGTATCAGTAAGCAATTTACAGTGACCATGCAAAGTGGAAAATGACACTTCCTCATGCTTTAACAAGCACTGGTCTTCTCAGAAACTCACCATAACATTGCATGAATTAAGTCCTCCAGGATGCTGGCCCATGTACTGTGCTAGATCTGTGTGCTAAACAGAAGATGAGAACTTGAGGCAAAGATACACGTGTGAAATGCTTCTACCAGCAAGGACTCTTCTGTAAATGGACAAAATATACAAACACAGCAAAGGTGTCTCATTCACCTTGGCAAACAGCTGATCTGATGCAGCACACAAGGATGTTCTTAAGTGCTGGGTCAAATCAGGGACCTGGCTGACCTGTTATCTCATCCTAGCAGTTTATGACCTGAAGCTGCCAGTTAACAGAATTCATACTTGTAGCAGAATCAACCATAAAGCTGCAGTAAGAAGCCATAGCCCCTGATTTTCAGTGTATTTGGTTTATAGCTATCAGCAAAAGCAACAGAAGCAGCAAGACTGATGTGGAGAACATTTTTATTGACATCCTGCCCCCTCCATGAGAGCAACACGTAGCTTGGTCATGGTGGGCCACCAGGGTCAGTGCCAAATCTGACTCCAACTGAGATGTGAGCTCCTATCATTGTTTCCTGTCCTTACTATGGCTGAAGAACAGTGCTGTTATTGTGTTGTCGAGGCAGAAATGGAGGTCAAGCAGTGTCTGGAAGATTCTCACTATTCCACAAGATGTGGAATCATTTTTGCATACAGCTGTTGCATATACAGAAAGAAAAGAGTAAGGTTATGTGGCTGGAAAGCAGGAAATCAATCACTGCACTAAAGGATTACAACTTGTTTCTTTGTGGGTGTCTTACAATGCAGTAAATCCACTGTGCAGCCATTTCCCAGTCCTTCCCAGTCCAGGAAGAATACTCCACGGGAAGCTAGAAAAAGATCAACTCACCATGTACTCAAAGACAAACGTTAGTGTCTCCTTGGCCTGGATAATGTCATGAAGCAGTACAACGTTGGCATGTTTCAAACACTTGAGAAGAGAAGCTGGGGAAACACAAAGGGAAGGTCAGCTGTGCTGCTGCTGGGAGGGGAAGGAGAAAGTGCACACAGAAAGGAAGTGAAAAGAAAAAAAAATGGGGAGAAACAGTCCAAACTTGGCAGTTCTATGAGAAGCAGCAGCTACTGAGTCTGGAGGAGATGGAACAGCTCCTTAGCTCCTCCAGGCATCAGGGCTTGGCAGGAACCTGTCCATCTCTCAGAGGTGGGATCTTGCCTCTGTCAGAAACAGCAGTTCCCAGTTCTCAGCCGTCAGCTTCACAGCTGAGGAGAAATAATTTGAAGGCAAACACCAAGAGGCAGGGGCTATGAGCTCCCAGAGCCAGGGTGCAGCAGCCCCCTGACCTGCCACTGAGCTTCTCTGCCTCCTGGCACGTGCCCTCAGCAAGGTCCTTAGGACACTTCTGGGGAAAGATGAGTTTCTATCATCTTCCAGCTTCACAGCTTAATTCTGAATTTAGCTCTGCACTTTTAGCTTGGAGAAAGCCTGTTGGTTACTTTCCCTGGTTTAAAACTCCTAGAGCAGAGATGATGAAATTGCTGAGTGAAAAACAATTTGTCTGTATTTATACAACTTTAAGATGCTTTTTCTTTTGGCCTCACTATCTAAAAGCATCACTGCAACTGGTCCTTAGGTGCTGCCATGCCTTCACCCAGCCTTAGCACATTAGGGCATGGTGACAGAGAGGGCAGCACGTGGGAGAGTCTCTGCCTCCAAACAACAGAGCACTGACTGATGCTAAGACAAAAGCTACAGCCTTTTGAGCCTTTCAGCCTTGCCTGAGGTTTCTCATGATAGAACAGGCTCCAGCCCACGCTCTTAGGAACGCAGCCTCTCAGCAGAGTCTCAAAGATGGGCTTTATGGGGGAAGAGTGTGCACAGCTTCATCTTTTGCTCCCATGGGTATGAGGCAATAGTTGCTGTAGCTCTGTACCAAGAAGGGCTGCAGGGAAGTGGTGGAGCTGGGATCACCCTGGCTGTAGGTCCCTGGCACTGCTGAAGAATCTGAGCCAGCTGTTACAGCAAAACTGTGCAGACAGAAGCTCCAAAGCTCAACAAACCCACAAGTCCTTGACTCCAGATTTTAGTTCAGCTTCTGACATAGCAGAATAGCCTCTGAGCTGCTCCAAACTCACCTTCCCTGCTAATTAAAACCAAATTAGTTTATTGCCAGACCATGCAGTGCTACAAATTTCATTCAGACAAGACATGGACATACAATCTCATTTCTGCTGAATTAGCCGAAGCACACAATACAGAGCTTGGGTGGGCTGTGGGAGGCCACATGAGTTTTGGTCCTGGATGAAAGCTGCTTTTTGTTTTTCAAACAATCTGCAAAAGATACTTGAAGAGTTTCACGCTGACAAATCAAATTTATACTGGATTAGTACTTTGCCTTTTGTGATCATAACAATTTCACCTGGTTCTGGAGCCCCCCGAGCCATACACAGCGTGTTGCACAGCTGCAGCCTAAGCACACACCAGTACTGCCACTGCTGAGCTGTAAGGGATCCCAGTTCAGCACAGCCACTGGAAACAGCACAGATTGCAAATTAGGTCTTGCACCAAGTTTGGTGCTGCTGCAGCTCAGCTTCCCCTAGCACTGATGCTGGTCTATTCAGCTACCACCAGTGTGTCCCCAGTGCACAGCAGCATGAACCTTAAACACGCTCCACATTCCATCTCATTGCCTAGGAACCCAGTAAAGAAACTGGCTAGATCCCATCTACTATGGAAAGAGACTGCTAACCTGTCTCTGTGATACCCCAAACACCCCATGTGAGAGAGCTGCTGCACCAGAGCAGCATTACAGAGGGTCCACAGTAATATGGAGAATTCAGTGCCTGTGCCTGAATCAGGCTTCTGGGAACTGCTCTTCACTTGGTTGCTTCTACAACCCCCTGCTGGGGTGTCAGGTGCTCCAGCCTGAACTGAGCTTTCAATGCATTTCTTCTCTGTGGGGCTTCCTGGGGTGAAGTGGCTCTTTGTCAGAGGAGTGCCATTCCTCCAGGGTAGCAGAGAATGCACCCTGTTAATAAATCTTGTGCTTTGTCTGTGCTACTGACTTACGTTGTAAATTTGAGGTGTCAGATGCTGCAAAGCTCAGCAGTACACAAAAGATCTGTTTAAAGTAGCCCCTTCATAGGATCACCCTTGTTTTCTCCCATAATGAATGAAGTTAAGGCTCTCAGCCTGTCCAGTAGAGCATGTCAAAGGAGTGCTGATCTTTACAGCATCATTACTTCTACCTAGATAAAGCCTTTAAGGCTTATTTTACTGGTGGGCTGCAAGTGCAAAAGCAGAGCAAAATCACCACAGCAAGTGAGTATAGAGGAAACTGAAACATTTTGCAAACAGGCATATTTAGGTATCTCTGCTTTCACACAGAACTGGACTAAGGACTTGTCAACTTTCTTATCTTCATTACACTGTTACAAACCTGCGTCCACTGACCTCTCTTATTTTCCTGAGCTGACTGGTATGAGAATCCTTCTGTGCTAGGGCTGCTCTGGGAAAGCTGGCACATCTGCTCCCTGGCACTCCATCTCTGTGGTGACAAGATAACCCTAACTTGGAACTGCAGTAAGAAATGAAAAACAACATACTGTGACCTCTCACATTGATAGCTCTCACTAATACCAGACAACAGACTGGCACAAAGGTTGCATGTTTCTGTGGAAGAGAGAAACTGGATTACGATCCTCTTGGGATTACAGAGCAGACATAAATAGAAGCCTTAATCAAGCATCGAGTTTGTGAACTTGGTCTATATGGACATGTAAACATATTCAGCCAAAGTCAAGCACTTATACAAAGCATTTCTTTCTCAAAGAAATTAGAAAGCTGCAGACATTTTTCCCAATGCTCTGCAGAGTCAACCAACAGAAAGAATTTCTCACTGGGCTAAAATCACAGATATTATTCAACACCATTTTTACTGAAAGCATTTCTCTTCAGGCTGGGATGTGTGGTGGTTCAGGTCTCAGCTGCCATCACACAGGAAAGTGGCATGGTTTGTGCAAACAGCAAGCAGAGACCCTGGGGCAAAGGGCACTTCCAGTCCACCAGTGCCCAATGCCAATGCTGTGCAGTGCTAGTGTGTAGAAATGGAGTGAGGAAGCAGCTCCAGAGCAGGTAGCAGTCAGGAGGTGTAAGAGGGCCCCAACACTGCTAAAAAGGATGTGCTGTGCCTGCAGCTGGCACCTTCCTTGCCACAAGCTCTGACACATCTGTCAGGAGGGAATACACCATCCAGCAGGTTCTCTCTCCATCCATCACAGGCTCACCCAGCCTAGCACAAAGACCTCCTTCATGAGGGGATGAGGAATACAAGAGCTTTGGGAGAAGGACAGCCAGCACGTTGAGTAGGTAAGAAAGGACATAGGAGGATGTTACATGGAGCTTTTCCAGGTTAAAACAAATGCTCTTGAAGAATGATGTCCCTTGCTCTGCACTGGTGTTTGAAGAAGCTCTTTAGCCTTACCTTCCCAAATGGCTGTAAAGGGCACCCCCTCCTCAGCCTCCAGCCTGATCACCTTCAGTGCCACCAACTGGCCGTTGATCCTGTCAGGTCAGAGGGGAAGGTCACATGAAGCACCTCAGTGTTCAGCATGACAACAACATTTCCAGGGAAAACCCTCACTCCCACCCTGGTGTGGCCATCTCCTGACACACTGCTGGGGAACAAAGTGTCTTTGTGGGGCCTCCATGGCTGTACTGGAGATGTTCCCTGAAAAACTGGGAGGGGGTTTTGCAAATATCCCAGTTAAAGGCAAAGCAGGACTTCTGATTTGCCTTTATCTCCCTGTAAACCCTCTGAATCGCCCAACTTCAAGCTCATTCTTACAGGTTCCCTCAACGGGTGTTTTCAGCAGGCCCTGGGAAGGCAGCAATGGCTCAGGTGACCTTTGCTCACCTGCTGATCCCCTTGTACACGGTTGCAAAGGATCCTTCATGCAGCTTCTCTAGATGTACATAGGATGTGGCAGCTCCAAAGGGGATGCCTGGTCTCTGCTTCATGAAGAAATCGGTCCGTGTTTCAGATTGCTGGGTAGAACAAGAAGCTACTAGCCTGCCATTCAGTAATTAAATACTGATAAACAGCTGCAATAATCAGAGGATGAAATATCTCCTGTCTGACTCTGTGGATGCTGCACACTCACCCATCTGAACCTCTCCACAGCCTCCTGCTGCTGTTAAGGACCAGCACCGCGCCGAGGCCTCCGCACCCTGCGCCTCCGGCTCTGGAGGGTGGGGGGCTGTGAGGCTGCAGGGAGGGGAGGGGAATGGACACTCTGCTTCCACCCTGCAGCTGGTGCAGGAAAAGGAGGCAAACATACCACTGGCAAAACACTGTTCTAGTGATGGGATTCTTTCCTTTCTCCTTGACTGCACTGGCTTTGAGCACTTCACATCATTTTCACCTCCCTCCCCACCAGTCACGGATCTCCAGTACAGCTTCTCAGCTCCATCTGTAAGAGGAGCAACTCTCTGTGTGTTCCTGCCTTGGTAGATGGTGGTGCTCACTCTGAGAACACACAGGGACAAAACTGCCTTAACTCTAGAGGAGACTTCCACCAGTATCATTAAATGCACGTTACTCTCTCTTAGCCTTGATTTATTCCTCTCTAGGTAGCAATCTGTCAGGGCAGGGACTAAAAACCAAATGGAGGAGTAAGCTTCAGGAAGCTTAAATTTATGTCTTCTTCCCCCCTTAGCCCCCTGCACCTCCCACCTCACACCATCTTGTGCCTCATTCACCACTGTACAATTTATACAGCCTGTTAATTTGGCCTGTACAGCATAACAGTGCCATAAACTATAAAACTAGTGGTTGTGAATGGCAGGCAGCCTGCAGGCTCCTCCTGAGCAGCCACATCGCATGGGTGCCTGCATTAGCATTTGACTCAAACATAACAGAGTTTGCAATCTGTGGCATGCTGCCTCCTCCAGAACTGTAGGTTGTTGGCTCCCTCTCTGCTCTACAACCCCTCACTGGCACAGAGCTTGCTGGAGCACAATCTTCTCCCCATTTGTCACACCAAAGTCATTTATCGTCATCTAAGGCACAGAGTCCTTCAGCAGCTTCACGAGCCTGAAGCTGCAAAGTTTGATGCTGTCTGGTTAGAAGCAAAGGCAAATGTTTTGCAGTCCCACAAGAAGTGGAAAAACCCAGGCTTAGCCTGTCTCAGTGCAGGAGTATCACACTGGTTTATTAAATACCTCTGCTGTAGGTGCTGCTTCCGTGTGTTGAAGGCCTTGGATATTTTGGGAATCCCTTCTCTCTGGACAGCAGCTGCAGCATCCTGGTGTGACAGCACCTAGACACAACATGTCTCCCCTGTTGTCCTGTTTCTATTAAAATGCATCTATTTTTCTTCTCTTTTGCTCCTCCTCATCCCTCTGTCTGCAATAACAGTTCATATGACTCACATGAGGTCTCTGCCTCTGCCTTGTGATTTCTGCAGTTTTCCTTTGAAAATCAAACACACAGGGATCTGAATTCACCTCTGGAGTAGCTCCATTGATTTCAGTTCATTTGGCACGCACCTTCCAAAAGACCCCAACATTTTTTCCACACCTAAAGACGAATAATTAAGCAATAAATCCAAACTTTCTGCTGGTACAAATTTCCTTCAGATAAGCAGCTCTCTGTCAGATCACTTTTCTCAGGGATGCGATGAGTTGTAGCTGATGGAAAACAGTCTTGTTCACATGTCAAAATGTCCAGAACAAACCGATGAATCCAGCCCAAAATAAATTTCATGAGTTATGTATGGAGCAGGGAACACACAGTGGACTTACACTGGGTGTGGACAGACAGCAGTCCCCTCCTTTCAGTCCCCCATGAGCAGGACTCGCTGTGCAGCTTCCTAGGGCTAACACCCAGCCCACACTGAGAAAATGCTGGCAAGCAGTGAGGGAATAGGCATCAGACTGTGGAGTTTTTATGCTGACCCCTTAGGCTCTTCAGCTTTCACTTGCATGCATGATGTGAAATTCTCCCTTTCCTTCACTGTTTTGGTGTCTAGGAATAACACTCTAAAAAAAAATTCCTTCAGCAAAAGGATTTCTTAAAGAAAACATGTCACAGCAACCAAACTACCCAGCCTTGGCCTGGCAAGAAGGAGATCACATACTCCTTGATTTCTTTCACATGGTTTTCTTCTGCATTCCCTAGTTAAACATACCTTGCTAAATATCTATCATCAGGGGCTGCAGTCTTCTGTTTATTTTCCACATACCCTCTGAGCCATCAGAATACAGCAGTAATCTAGATGTGCTGTCCAGGCATGAGAAAGGTCATCTAGATGCAACCTACTCAGTAATAAAACTGGTTATGCAAGCATTGTTTGCACATCTGCATGAAGTTTGTTATTCTGGAAAATATTTTTTATTGCTATGACCATATTTATACAAATGAACTTTAAAAATACATTTAGGCAGAACTGTATTTTGAAGGAATGGAAAGATAAATGCACAAAAAGGAGACAATATAAAATACACCTGTTACTTCATGTGAAGATTATTCACTTTAAGGTCAGGTACATTTTGTGTCAGGGAGTAGAGAGGAATTAATTGGTTACAAAGATGTCAAGTTTTGGTAGTTGGCAAGAGCTGGTAAAGGAGCATTGTAATCAATGGTGGCTCTGGTTATGGAGAAAAAGTAACAGGAGTATTCATTCCAGTTGGCAGAGGAAATGTTCAGTAGTTATCCTTAGAAAACATCAGGGTTTATAAAGGAGAGCCTACACCTGTCTGTGGAACCATGGCTTTTTAAAGGGGAGCCTCGGGCAAGGGAAGGAATAGCCCGAGTGCTGCTGGAACACAACAGGTACATTGAGCAGAACTTGTTCTGATGGAAACGCATTGATATGGCCCGTGCTTAGGTGTGTACAGATACACCTGCAGGGGTACAGCTGCACACACAGCTGTATAACTGCACACACAGGTGTATAGATCCACACACAGGTGTATAGATCCACACACAGGTGTATAGATCCACACACAGGTGTGCAGATCCACACACAGGTCTATAGATCCACACACAGCTGTATAGCTGCACATATAGATGTATAG
>NW_008631612.1:0-7297 GCF_000691845.1 Merops nubicus
CGGGCCGCGCTGAGCCGGGCTCGGGCCTCCGAGGCGATGACAAACCGGGGGCTGAGCGCGGGGCTGCCAGGGACACCCAGCTCGCTGCCGCACAGAGCCTTTACCAAGCTCCTCCTCGGCCACTCACAAGCTACTGAGGCAAAGGCTTTCTGAAGCTCTCCATGGGCTATCAAATGGCTGTACAGATTTTAATCACTTTTGCAATTATCAGGCAGACTGCTCTCAAAATTAAAGCTTACATCATGCTACAAGAAATTTCGATGTGAGGCAGACAGAGGCTGGACAAAAACTTTTGCACTTAAAAGAGATCAATTTCCTTTCTAAACATTTTTGTTTCTTAGTTTAGCATTGTGAACACAACTGAAAAAAACATTAAGTTCACAGCACCAGCAAATAAATGCCATTTTCATCACAGAACAGTTAAGGTTGGAAAAGACTTCTAAGATCATCGAGTCCAACCTTCCACCCAACACGACCAGGACCATTAAAGTATTAGTAATATTGCTGGAAGACTGACAGATGTTTCATAAGCTATGGCCTAAGGGGGGAAAACAGGACAGCAAGCTTAAAAAGAAGCAGTCTTGTGAAAGGACGAGATGAGGTAAGGATTGCTAAAGTGGCCCCTTAGCATAGCTAATTACAATGTGAATGCCCCACCCCTCGACAGACCCAAGGTACTGTCAAAAGGAAAAAGGTTACCAGAGGCTCCAGACCTCACACCCAGGGGTGGGGAGCAGGATGAGGAATCAAAAAAAATCATGATAACACAAAAAAGATAACACAAGCCTTGAGATAAGGGAATGCTAAATTCCTGTCCCCTTAGGTGAAGTTAAGAGTGACAAAATAATTAACAAAGCATTTGCTCTTTGTTATTATTTTGGACGTAAGACCCAGTTTATGTCTTAAAGGTGTGCTAATTCTGCAAATTATTGCCTGGCATCACTTTTCTGTGCAGAACTGGAATAAATGCAAGTATTTGGACTCTGCGTGTTGACTGGGTTTTGCACACTGGGTAAAGAACCCTGTTTCAGGACAACAGTGTGAATGCTGCAATTTTCTGGGCTGGCACATAACCAATATCAGAATTAAAAAAAAAAAAGGAAGAAAAATGTTTTCTTCACAGAGTGATAAGAAAAATCGGTTATGTTATGCTAATTATCATAGTTCCAAAATCAGTATCCAGACCAGGGATTTATAATTTTCTTGCCTGTGAGAAACTGCTGTCACTGCCCCATCTGCAGCATTATCACAGCGCTTGGTACTACAAATGCTGAATGATCATCCTCCTCCTGTACTTCTCTAGCAGCCTCCTCTTGTCCTCCTCTCCCAGCCACTCTGAAGAATCCTGCACACCAAGTAAGCCTAGAGCAGTATTTTTAATCTGGGGGTTGCACAGAGGAGAGGTGCAACCTCGGGAAGCTACAATTCCTGACCAACGGGAGATCAGGACCCTATATTTTTAAGCAACAAGGTTAAAAACAAAAATAAATATATAAAACATATACACATGTATATTTACATACATCTATAATATAAAAAGCACAGAAAATTCTAAAAAATTATTAAAAAAACCCAAAACACCACATGAAGATATAGAACTGTCACAGACAGTAGCGGTCTCAATACTTATATATATATTGTTTATAATTTTTATATATTATTTATAGCTATTAAAAGATATTTTGGTACTGAGACTACTGCAGTCTGCGACATGTCTAAATCTTCCTGTGCTTGTAATTTCCCTCTTCTGCTGCCTCTCATGCCCCATCTTTAAAGCCTACACTCTTACTGGCTGCAAATGGCAGTGGCACACATCCATGCAGCTCAGCTGTCATCCCTGACCAGAAAGATTATATATGGGTGTAGAGGGAAAACAGACAAGTCTATAACAACTCTTAAGAAAACACATAAAGGCACAGTTCTGGCAGGTCCCTGGTATTTTCAGAGAGGTTTTGCCTCTTCTCTTCCATCTGGTCTATAATTGGAGCATTATAGTCAGGGTAAAGACTTCTTTGGCAGGATGTTAAAGAAAAAAATTCCTCTCTTTTAAAAATCATAAAGTGAATTCCATATAGGTGAACACCTATGTGCACAAACCATTCATTGCAGGGACTGTACTCTGAATGCTGCCAAAGAGAACAGTTTTTAATTTTTTGACACATTATACAGATGACATTAATGTCAGAATAATCTTTTAAGTAGTCTCCTTACACAACACTAGGCATGTGCATATGTGTACTAAACTACTGTTGTAGTCAGACTTGGTATTCACATATATCAGAGCAGAGGACCCAGGAGTACTTTATTGACCAGTAAGATGAGCTGCAAGGTGCAGCTAATCCCAAACAGGAAATAAAGCAGTACTCAAGGGAAACTGTTACTCTCTGCACTGCTCCTTCAATCCCCTTGATGAGGGATCGAGTGCACCCTCAGCAAATTTGCAGATGACACAAAATTAAGTGGGAGTGTCAACCTGCTGGAGGGTAGGAAGAATTTGGACAGGCTGGGGCAATGGGCTGAGGTCAAGTGCAGGAGGCTTAACAAGGCCAAGTGCTGGGTGCTGCACTTGGGTCACAACAACCCCAGGCAACTCTCCAGGCTTGGGGAGGAGTGGCTAGGAAGCTGTCTGGTGGAAAAGGACCTGGGGGTGCTGGTGGACAGACAGCTGAACATGAGCCAGCAGTGTGCTAAGGTGGCCAAGAAGGCCAATGGCATCCTGGCCTGGATCAGAAACGGTGTGACCAGCTGGAGTAGGGAGCACCTGGCACTCGTGAGACCACACCTTGAGCACTGTGTCCAGTTCTGGGCACCACAGGATAAGAAGGACATGGAGGTGCTGGAGCGAGTCCAGAGGAGGACAGTGAGGCTGATGAGAGGGCTGGAAAACATGCCTTAGGAAGACCAGCTGAGGGAACTGGGGTTGTTTAGTCTAGAGAAGAGGAGACTGAGAGGAGAGCTTATTGCCCTCTACAACTACCTAAAAGGAGGTTGTAGTGAGCCTGGTGTTGGCCTCTTGTCCCAAATAACTGATGATAGGACATGGGGAAATGGCCTCAAATTGCACCAGGGAAGATTTCAGTTATATATTAGGAAGAATTTCTTCACTGAGAGAGCAGTTAAACACTGGATTGGGCTGCCCAGGGAGGTAGTGGAGTCATCAGTCCCTGGAGGGGTTCAAAAAATGAGTAGATGTAGCACTTGAGGCTGTGGTCTAGTGGTTAGGGAAATGTTGGGAGGAAGGTTGGGCTTGATGATCCTGGAGGTCCTTTCCAACCATGGTGGTTCTATGATTCTACGATTCAAACATTCTTGCTAATTTTCCTAAAACTCAAGACACCCACACATTATGGAGAGTTGTGAACATATCAAATACTTCGGGTTGTATAAGCTTCTGTAACTCCCATCCTGGAGACCGTCATCCTATAGGAGATGATAGACTGGTTTGGGTTTACCTTCTCATAAGCAAACCCCTTTCTCTCCCTACACAAATTTATTGGTGTGCTCTAACTGATAAATTAAAAATCAGAATAGCAGTCATCTTGTTTTCTGCACCATAACTAGAAGCTTATCCTTCAGCAGAAGCTTAAAAAAAAAAAACCTCCAGTGAATTCCATAAGGTACTTCCATACAATCCCCACCTTCTAGCTGTCCAGATTCTATTAGATAGCATTTCTCCTTTCCAGGAGTTCACTGTTTCCCATTATTTCCAGTAGAATAAAATCTCTAACTTCTGGAAAAGGTTAGACAACGTATCTAATCAGAGAGCAGATGAGAATGCTATTAAAAAAATAAACCTTACCCAAAACCAAAAAAAAACTACCACCATAAAGGAGAAGTTCTAAGGCAAGAACAACGCTGGCTATTATACCCTATATGCACTAGCACTTACAGGCTCCTGTCATGACTTCAAACATGTGTCAGAACTATGGAATAAGCTTCATCTTAACACTTCTGAGTTTGTATTTCTACAACAGGGGTCTATAAATTGTCATCTTGTGGAGAAAACTGGTAATTAAAAATAGACTCCTAAAAAAAGTCAAGTAACCAACACACAAATAAGATACTGGCATTGTGTACCCATGGCCAACTAAGTCTGTTAACTACGAGCATTACCAGATGCTCTTTTGAATAAAAACATAAAAAGGTAAGACACGTAGTCAAGTGAAAAATATTATACTACGAATAAACTTTAAAAAATTCTCTGCATCTTTAAAACTGCAGAATTTTAAACAGTTAAATTGTCAATTTACAGCCATACCACAAAGCTATCAGTAAAATTTGACAATTAGTACAGTATTCAATGAAATCATCTACAGTAAATTTTCAGAAGCTGCACTCTACTAAAAGGTGCCTCTTTTGCATATTACATTATGAATACATACTAATGGAAAACAGGGAGATAAAAACCAATTTTGTTTCTATAATTTTAAAATGGATGGAAGGGCGTGTTAACACAACATTAAGGAAATTAAAACTACAAAGTTTTAGTATCTTTTCTACTCCATGGCTATATCAAGAGTGGATCTGAATGTTTTATACTAAAGTTTGTACAATTTGTTGAGCTTTACTTTCCTTCTCATCCAACTGTCAAATTCCTTTGAGCTGCTGCTGTTCCACAGACTGGTGCAGGAAGGTATGGGTTTTAGAGGGGGATTTAATTTAAGTGGGAAGTCAGAAAACACTGCTGAAGTGAGATGAAGGAAAAAGACCAGAGAGGTAATCTAAGATGGAAGGAAGACCCCCAAAAATGCAGGTCTAGTTATTATAATTACCACTAGATGAACCCTTCAATCCCTTCACAGGCAGGCTTCTTTACAACTACTACACTGAAACCACATGAAAACCACCAATGCCTACAACAACAGAAGTTTTCTTTACAGAGATAAGAAATAAATTTTAATTTATTATTAAAATAGTCTTCAGGACTTCTGTGCTTAACATTAAAAAGGAAAACTGGATTTTGACAGGAAACAATGGTTACCTGAAATATTCCTGCCTAAGAAATGTACTGGATAAATGCTCTTTTGATTTTGAGTCTATGAATGCCTTTATATTATGCCAAATGCTACTAGGTGTAAACAACAGAGAAATAACACTAAAGAATGTGAAATAGGAAAATAATTTGAACTGAATATCATAAAAATACTGCTTTAACTTTTCTTTTATATGAGATGAGAGAATTAACATGTTTAACAAGTAAAAACTTGGAAACAGGAGTTGGAGCACTTGGGGCTAGTTTACAATTGCATTAGCAACTCTAACTTAGTTGATCTTCAACTCGGAACATGCCTAAATGGTTTCTCTAATCAAACTACACACAATTACATTTGTTGAAATTCTGCGTAAGAGAAAAGGCATTTCTCTTATGCAGAATGATATGCAAATACAAATTTCAATTCAATTTCATTTTCAAAGCAATACCACATATCAAGCATACAAGACATTCAAGAGAAATTAAAAAAGTCTAGAATGCAATCAGCTGCTTGCTAAAGCAGGAAGAATCCTCTAGGCTTGAGAAAAAGTGAAGATATGCAACACAGCTGCAATCATTTCAAAACCATTTTGCTGACAAAAGAATACCCTCTATGATAGTCATAGTGAAAACCTCAGTGCAAGGAAGCGATTGTGGAAATTAATATTTAAAAAAGACAACTTCACTAACAAAAATTACACAACTCAGTAAATGACCGGAGTGTACCATCAAGTGCCCCCAAACCAGCATCTGACTCACAGAACAGAGGGGACTGGACTGCCTTGAATTAAAATTTTCATTAAAACTCGAACATGAGTATTGAAGCAGACAAAAATCCAAACTGATTAAGAAAGCAAAAAGCACAGTACGCTCTGTGACATAGGATATAGGTAGGTGTTACAACAGCAAATCACTGGAGGCATGAGGGCCCTGTATTCCACCACCACAACTCACCATAAGATTTACAGGTCTGTACATTCTCGGGGGCAGAAAAGGCTGAAGGCAAACTGGAGAAGGAAGAACACAGCTAACAAACTTAAATGTTCCAACTAACAGCCTTTCCTTTTAGAAAAACGAACAAAGGAAGAGAAAGAAAATTAAAACAAAGAACAATCTAAAAAGCAACCCTCTGGACCAACCAAAAGACATTTAAGGAAAAAACTTGAGAAACAGAAAACTTAAAAGTTACTGTAATTGGATACTTCAAGTAAACTACTTAACACAAGTCCAAAATTATATTTACCTATAAACCTAAAGAAAATAGAGAAGCTTTTCTCAGTTACATGAGAAAGGGAGACATCAACAGTGTATGTAATTTTCTGCCTATGTACACGAACTGAGGTGACATATGAAGTGATCTTCTGATCACATTAAGTTTCATCCACTTAACTGACTCCGCATTTGTCTCTTCTGGACTGCTAATAAGTCTTAAACGTTTGATTGGACAGAAATAAGTTTACCTCTATCCTTAGAGAAATTACATAACTCCAGACTGGTCATGAATACTTATTTTGTATTTAGCTCATATAATCTCCCTATAAAAACCCCTCACTTCCAAGAAAGCACAAACTCTCAAGCACTGCAATTTCACTCCTTTGCATCATAAGCAGAGTTTCAGCAGCACAGTGATGGAGCTAAAATAAATATCTTTTCCTGGTGCTTCCATTTTTGCTCCAAGAAGTGAAATATATCCTCATTCATACTAGTAGATATGAAATTCTTTTACTGCTTTTCAGAAGCTAGTCACTAATTAGCAATTGCCGATTCCTGAAAGACTAAATTATTGTTCATTACAAAGCAATAGTATAGAAACAAGCTGCAAAAATACTTCTAGCATCCACTGAATTCAAGACTAAAAAATCTCTTTATCCTAACATCTACCAGAAAAATATCAAATATATCTCTGTGTAGAAGCAAACTTCTGGTGTACAGAAATTCTAAATATAATAAAAGTAACATTCACATGACCAGACTTCCCAAAGAAAAGGACAGCTAACCAGATCTGGCATTTTACAAACTTAATAGAAGGTATTATTAAGACTGTAGAAGGGACGTTTTGGGGACCAGGTGAAGAAACTGAAAGATACATGCTGTCCAATTCTTCCCCTATTGAACCAGGCAAATCTAATCTCTTGTTTATTTCAAGGAGTGAGGAAGACGAACAGAAAGCAAATTCTAGCAGAAGATGATCCTACAGTTACTGAGATAATCATTCACTTCATTAATTATGGTTCTTAAAGTCATGCTTACTGAAGCAAAAAAACCTCAAACAAACTAACCCCAAGCCTTCCTCCCATCCTCCCCTCCACCCCCCCACCTCCACCC
>NW_008631613.1:0-1265 GCF_000691845.1 Merops nubicus
TTCTCACAGAGGCTTTTGCCCGGGTCGTAACCATCAGCTGGTCCTGCCTGTGCGACCAAGTTCTCAGACTGCAGCTCTGCCACACCCCCCTTGCTCAACCTTGCCGGGTGACTCCTGTGCTCTCTGGGGCAGCTTCTTGAGGTGGGAGGTGGTCGCTGCAGCTCCGCCCACGCCTTGTCTGCGACTCTCGTGAGAGGTGCCAGTTCTGGCAGGGGCTGCTCCACTGCCCCTGTGTCTCCTGGCTCTGAGAGACCCCTCTGGATTGCTGAGATATGCTGATCTGCCCGATACTCTTGACTGCTTTCAGGTACTGAAAGGTCAGTATAAGGTTCCCCCAGAACCTTCTCTTCTCCAGGCTGAACAACCCCAACTCTGTCTTCATAGTAGAGGTGCTCCAAATGGGAGGCTGTACTAGATGACCTTTGGAGGTCCCTTCCAACCCAATACGTTTTATTCTATGATTCCATCCCATCATCCAGATGACTGATAAAGATGATAAACAGAATTGGCACAAATACTGAGCCCTGGGGAAAATACCACTTGTGACCAGCCACCAACTGGGCTTAACTCCATTCACCATTAACTCTTTGGGACCAGCCATCCAGCCAATTTTTTTTTTTTTTTTTTTTATCTAGTGACGTGTACATCGATACAAACCATGAGCAGCCAGTTTCTCCAGGAGAATGCTGTGGGAAACTGTCAAAGGCTTTACTGAAGTTCAGGTAGACAACATCCACAGCCTTGCTCTCATCCACTAAGTGGATCACCCTGTCATAAAAGGAAATCAGATTTGTCAAGCAGGACCTGCCTCTCATAAACCCATGCTGACTTGGACTGATCACCTGTTTGTCCTGTATGTTTCCTATGATGGCATGCAGTTTGATCTGCTCCATGACCTTCCCTGGCACAAAGGTCAGACTGACAGGCCTGTAGTACCCTGAATCCTCCTTCTGGCCATTCTTGTAAATGGGTGTCACATTTGCTAACCTTCAGTCCACTAGGGACCTCCCTGGTTAGCCAGGACTGCTGGTAAACAATGGAAAGTGGCTTTGTGAGGGAGCTTTTCAAAACTCTTGGGTGCATCCCATCCAGCCCCATAGACTTATGTGCATCTAAGTGGTGTAGTATGTCACTGACCACTTCCTCTTGGATTATGGGGGCTTTATTCTCCCTGTTTTCCAGCTCAGGAGGCTGGGCACTCGGAGGACAACTGGTTGTCTTATTATTAAAGACTGAGAAAAAGAAAGCATTCAGTACCTCAGCCT
>NW_008631614.1:0-43604 GCF_000691845.1 Merops nubicus
TTTTTTTGCTTTTAAAAACTTTTTAAAATGTCATTATTTTAATGAAAATCTTCCCAATGATTACAGACTACTTTTCTATCATCAAAGTCTATAATTGTTCTTGAAATTCAATATACAGATAAAGCAAATCCAGCCTTCTGAGTCACTAGAATGTTTCAAGGTGCTAAGATTCAAAATGCAACAGTGATGAATTCACCCTTCCTCTAATCACAGCAGGATCAGAATTTGGGATGCCATCTTAATTATCCTCACAATAATCCTATTTTTAAATGTACTTGTTTAATGCCAGGATTATACATCTTGATCAAAATGCATTCTGGGGCTACAATAGGGTGCCTGTAGCAGGGCACAGCCAGCCTGCCTAGGTGTAATGAGGCTGCTGGAGGAATAACAATGTGGCTATTCACATGCCCAGACCCTGCTCCAGCTGAGCCATCTGCTCCTGGAACTGCAACTCTGTACTGAAGAATGGCAGATTATTTTTTCCTCTCCTATTGTTCAGACAGTGCTTTTGATTTGATATAACTTGCAGGGGCTGGATCTGTGCTTAGTTGTTCTACAGAAGACACCCAGATCAAGTTTTTACTGTCAGAAGGCACCTTGCAAGCTCAGAATAACATGCAACTGTGAGACTATATTCCTTAAAAGAATATGCCTAACTGGATGAAACTTTTAAAGGAATTCCTTTGTTAACACAAAGGAGATTGAAGACTAGAGTTCTAGTTGTAAATAATTTATACAGGAGAAGAAAATGGCAGCATGATATCTAGGGCACAGAGCAAGAGGAATGAAGCTCAGTTAATTGCTCACACAAACGGCCTCGATGACTCCACTAGACCACTGATGTGAGAAAATTTTGCAGTTTGGCCCACAGATACAATGAAAATTAATTTATTTTGCAAGTCATTGGCAACACTTCTCCTGAAACCTCCTGAACACTCTGGGCTTGACCCCCAGGAAGCACAAAGCAGTGTACAGCTGCCTTTGTTTTGTTTCACAGGGCTGACTTTTTACTGATGTTGTCTTTCATCAAGAAAAACACAAAAGTGTTTGCACAAATTCAGGCTCCAGAGCTTGCTCCCAACCACAACCATTCTCTGATTCCCTGTGCATGTTTTTATGTGTATGAAATGTCCTGATCTAACAGTGCATGTGACTTCACCTTCATGGGGAATCTTTGACTGAGCAAGCAGCAAGTTCCATTGAGCCTAAGCACTCTGATAGAGAAACCAGCAAAGTATTCCTGATGTATGTATGGTGCCCTGCTGGGACAGAGCTTTTTTAAGGCACTCATCACATTTTCCCTCATGATTTTTCTCAGAATCCAGGATTTTCCAGACTTGGATCACACCAAAGCCTCTAGGGTGGATATATTCTTGCACCTTTAGTGGCATCATCTCCACTTTCACGTAACAAGTGGCATTCTACACCTTATTTCTCATTTTTCTAAAGATCTGAATTGTTTCACTCAGAGAGCAATTATTGATTTCTAAAGATCTGAAATAATTGTTTCACTCAGAGAGCAATTATTGAGATACAGTGTCACCCCTGGTAATGTTCGTTGTGGAACAGACTCCATGAAGTTAGTTCAAATCCATCTCCCACAGATGAACTCAGAAGGATCTGACAACTGGACAGGAGACTACTCCTTGAAAAATTCATGACAGCACATCTGTAATCAATGTCTATGATAACCAGAGTATGTGAAACAGAATTTCTCTACATTACTTACACATCTCTATTTTTACCTACCCAGTCTGTACAATTCTATTTCAGAATTCTTGCTGGAAGTAGCTACAAAATATAAGTCATCCTACCAAAAGTTTTCAGTAAAGGATCCTCCAGAAATTTCTTCTTCCTTTTTGTTTGAATGGAGGTACAGAACTGCTGCCAGATATGCCCAAAACACACACAAATGATTTTCTCTAAAATTAGCCCAGGCATTCTACTTACTACAGCTACACTACAGCCATGCAAAATGATCCCTCACCAGCTACAGATTTCAGGAAAAATTATCCTGGTCTGGGGTGCTTTCGACAGCATAAACTTGGCAAAAGCACCTCTGCTGCTTCTTGTTAAAAATACCTTTTGCATGCAAAAAAGGCTATGCTCAGCTCAAAAAAAACCCCAAAACAACCAAACACAAAGAGGGTGTTCACAGTTTAACTGAGGCAAGGGAGGAGCACAGGAGAATGTATCTCCATCCCCAGTGGGACCTCACACAGACCTTATCAATGGCTCACATTTCTCCCCTCCTGCTCTCGCCCACAGACTGGAGGGTCTGTATCAGCCAGCACAGATGTCCTGCTCTGGCACTTCTCCCCACTGGACTTGAGCTGGTGCAGAGGGGAATAGAAAGCCACAGTCAGTTATGTGAATAGGATTAAAACATGATTTTGAAGTCATGCCCAAGAGCAAAATTTAGTGCTTTGAAAACAACTGGTTTAAAACTCTCTGTCAACAGACTCATGTCTTTCTATCCAACAAGCAAGTACTCTCAACAAGAAGCATCTAGTTTGTCCCCAACACAGTTCCTTCCAGACATCCAGCTTGGTTCAAAGCTTGCTAGCAAGACCATTTATGAGACAGAAAGATATTTCATGTGTGTGTGTGTCTATTTAATGCTTTGCTTCTTGGCAAGGACTGCTGAAGAACAGAAGCAGCCCTACTGGTTTTTGACAACTCCCTGCAAGGTGCTTTCACCATCTTGTCTGAGATGGTGTGAAACAGCCTCACAGTGGTGACCAAGCTGGCTGATGTCATCAACCAAGGGTGATACATGACTAATATGAGAGACTATACAAAATATTGACAATGTTCTTTAGTAAAATCTACTTGAACTGAAGAAGTATACTCATTGCTTCAAACTTGTTCCACATTAAGTGCAGATGCCAGCTTTTAAGTAGAAACTATAAGAACTGCAGTTATTACCTCAGAAACCTGCAATATTCAGCCTCCAGTTATTTCAAAATGTGAAAGCACATCTGTTTTTAGGTGTCAAACTTTAAATCAATGTATTATAAGCAACTCTGTTACTCTGGGGACAAAGGATTTACCTGCTGGTCTGAATTCCATGCCCCCAGCTCCTGCAAAGCTGTGAGTGTGCATCAGGCCAGGTGCTGCACAGACTCCTGTGACACAAATACTTCCAAGGTCACAGGTAATTTAACTGCTAAGTAGTCAGCATCTTCTCTTGTGGGGCTGGTCACTCAAGCTCAAGGAAATGTTTTTGATTACTTCAGCAGTCACAAACATTTTAAACAGTGCAACAACAAAACATGAACACCAAATAAATAGTAAATATTATTTCAAGTCCACAGACTCTGTAAAAGTCCAGATAAAATACAACCACTCTGAAGACATTTCCTAAGGTAGAATCACTCACACAGGCTTGCAACATCAGCTAAAGAGTACTGTAAACATGGTTTATATGAATTATTCCTAACAAATGACCAAACGTTTGTTATTTTTACTTTCTCTGTTGCTCAGCACACTCTTGAACTAGGGTCTAGAAAAGTATTAAGCACTTACTGAACTTCTATTTAATGGAAGGAAGACAGAAGATGCATATTATTAAAAAAATACATAGAAAGTAGTGATAGCACAACTCTCCCACCCCAAATAATATTGATGCAGATACATTTACTATAATTACTTGATTCTTAAACTTGGAATAAGCACACATAAAAAGGTAGCTTTATCTCCTGAGCAGATGGGAAAAGTGGTGAACTGGCACCTATTTTTTTGCATTTTGTTTCACTGAAGTCAACTGAAAATACCTGCTTGGCTCCAAAGAAGTAAGCACAGACCCTGGTAAGAAAGGGCTTTTGCTTGTAGGGAGTGTCAATCAGGACCTGAAATTGAAAGCTCACAGAGCATTCTTCTCCACTGGGAAAAAACATACTGACTTAAGAATATTTACAGACAAAGAGAACGTGCAATTTCCTGCAAACTTACAGCTCTCAGGACAGCTGCATTACTGTGGGACTTCCATCACTCCCTTAGATGTATTTATCCTCACAGGTAAATATGAGGTCAGGACATGCTACTGGTTTTGTCCTATAGACCAGGAGCTCAGTCTCAGTAATAAAGATCCCTTGCCAGAGCTCAGACAGGAATGTTTTGGTCAAGCCAGCTCAGATGATCCCCTCACCTCTGTGGTCCTCTCTCCCCTACCACGTTACCAGATGGCAGACTTTGGGTGCAAGTGGTCTGTCCCCAGTCCCCTGGCTCCTGCTCCACCAGAGCTCCACAGCAGTCACATGCTGCTCAGAGCACCTGACACCAGCAAGTGCTACACAGTTAGGGGGAGAAGCAGTGGAATAATGAGGGCATCACCCAATAAAATCCAGGCTTTTAGCCTTTACTGGCTGTTGATTATTTTCATTAGCAAGAACTGAAGGAAGGTCTATCAGTTTATACCAACCAAGGAGTTAAACATCTTAGCTAAATTGTTGCTGATTTTAATGGACATAATTTTATCAATGGTATAAAAATCTTAGCTACACTGTTGTTGATTTTAATGGACATAATTTTATCAATGCATTAACTTATTTTTTTGCAATCTGCAAAAATAGATGCATTCCATCAGGGAAGATGCCAAAGCTTTGGCCTAAGGTCAAGGTGTGAGACTATTCTGTCATACTCTGTTCTATGAGAGCATCTACCTAGTGAGAGTACAGTAAAGTTCAACTCTGCAGATTCATGCACCATAATAAGCTCTTAGCATCAAGCCTTATATTCAAGCAACTGGCTTTTTACACAGCTTCAATGCAGCAGAAAACTCCTTAGAGAGTGCTGTCTAAGTAGCTACAACTGACAGGATTTTACTTTCTTCTTTCCTCCTAGGAAAGGATGTAAGAAAAGAAAACCATGAAAAAATATTACTGAAATGAGAGTAGGATGGAAATAACCCCCCTTGCAATACAGAACAGATCAAATACACAGCAAAGGCCACAAATACCAATGATTAAGTTTCCATCATCCCTAGTACCACACAGTTCTCAGAACTGGATTTAGTTATAGTATTGAGGAGGAAAGATTATAAAGTGAGGAAAGATTATAAAGTGAGGAAAGATTATAAAGCTTGAGGCTCCACAGCAGTTTGACCCTTCTCTTGTTATGCTACATGCAACACATGCCACAACAAGTGGCATTTAAAAACACCCCTTGTTTTAATGTTTCCCCTGGTTTTAACACTTCATTTCATAGCATCAACCGACAATCTTTTGGCAACAGGATTTTCTTGTTAACTGACAATTCAGATTATTTTGGAGTGATGAGAAATATTCCCTGAGAAGGAGAAGACTACTGACTCCAAGTCCAGTGGTGTGCACGGTTCTGCCATACAGGTGCACAGACCAAAGGCTCATGCAGCAGCTCTCCTGCTGTCCCTGTAATGCTCTTTCAAAAGGCCACTCCCATCAGTTCTCCTGTGTTGAAATTCTTTTTAAGTACACTCCAGGTTCAGTTGGAGTGATGAGAAATATTCCCTGAGAAGGAGAAGACTACTGACTCCAAGTCCAGTGGTGTGCACGGTTCTGCCATACAGGTGCACAGACCAAAGGCTCATGCAGCAGCTCTCCTGCTGTCCCTGTAATGCTCTTTCAAAAGGCCACTCCCATCAGTTCTCCTGTGTTGAAATTCTTTTTAAGTACACTCCAGGTTCAGCAACCCTGTGCAAGAAATAAACAAACATATTATTACTGCTGCAAAATGCATCCGAGCTACACAAATTAAAAAATCAATAATGTCAATATAATAGTAGTATTAGTTCTGCTGATATTTTTCTGTATATTAACATGTTTCATTAGTACAGTAGAATTTTTTTTTCATACCTGAATCTACAGTGTTACTGCATTTATTCTTACTATTACCCAGTGCTTTAGTTTTTAGCAATATTCACTTATCACAGGTAAGACTGTGGTTGCAAAACAATTACAGCATCTCAAGTAATTCAGACAGCTAAAATTCAATTGAAGTGTTCAGTTGCCATCTCTGATGCAGGACCTTTAATGACAAAAACTGTCATTAAATGGAGAATAAAACTGAAAACCAGGAACCATCCCTACTAAAGGTGAGCAGGTACTACCCAGGAAGGGTCAGCTCAGGCAAACCAAAGCTTGATGCCAAGGTGACTAGCTTTAAGGAAGCCATCCAGTGGCAAAACAAAAACAGAAACAACTATTCAAGGATAAGAACTTGGACTTACCATTGATCTTTTCCGTGCATACCAAATACCAAAAATGACAAGCACCAAAAGGAATAAAATGGCAATGCTGACTCCTGCCACTAGAAGAGCAAAAAGAAAGGTACCCATGACTCTAAGCCATTAAGAAAAGAAAAAAAAAAATTAATACCTACATTTTTGGTGGATAATTATGCTGCATAAAAAGGTTACATGTGACACTAAAATTTAAGTCTTTATTTTTCCTACAAAATAAAAGCCTCATTCAAGACTGGATTTGTGCAGAAATGAACAAAGCCTAATACAGCTCATCACAGTCAATGGTTTTTTTGGCCATGGAAATTATGTGCTATATTCATTTCCTATCTTAATATACCAGCAGTTACTCTGGCTCACAATATTATTGGTGTTAGAGATATTATTGAAATAAAAAGCCCCAAATAGTAATTATGGTAATAAGAAAGTAAATTACTATGATTTAGTTCAGTAGAGTGACATTCTTATTACTCAAATCATCAGAGAAATACCATGATTTGCAATTAAGGAGGGTCTTTAATACTCTTATAAAAAGAGAGCTTTTCAGGCTGATGTAGGCAAGTCCATATAGAGCTTTTGTTTTCAATAACCAACTGTATTATAAACATATAAAAGTTCAAAACTTGGGTAAAGAAAAAATTATTGAAGCAGAAGTATATATATTGAAGTTGTCAACCTACCTATTGGAGTTGCCTGATGCTCTTCTGTGAAAAGAACAAAAATTAGAAACATGAGAGAACTGTACAGCTCTGTGCAATGAGGCTGAAGCTGTTTTCCCTCCCTTCTCTTTCATGATTACAGACCAGTCAATTTACAGTTTGACATTTTGATGATTCTGGCAGGAATGAACTACTCTGTACCTGCACTCACTGGACTTGCATGCAGATTTCTGCCTACTCTCCTTCATACATGCTTTGTCTGTCTGGCAGATAAAGCTTTGAGTGCTGGAGCTCTCTCATCTAGAGAGCTGTGCATTTGCATCTATTTATAATTAGCATAACTAAGTCCAAGTCAGAGCATTTGCTTTCTTCAGACCCTGCCACGCTGAGCATGGAAGGAGGAAGCAAGCAGCTAAGGCTGTTGCTGTCAAAAGCTTCCTCCTCCTTTTTGCCTTCTTTCTGTCTTCACCACTGAGCCTTGAGTAGTGTCTCAGCATAGAAGAACACACGAAAAACAGAGGGCAGGTAAAATTCCTGACACTTTATACTGAATTATGTATTTTCTGCTTCTTGACAGTTATTTAGACTATGTTATTTGAGATGTCTGAAATATTCATTGTGCTTCAGCTTCCACCTCTGTAGCAACAGGGGGAAATCTATTTAAATCCATCACAGGGCTATATTGCTGCTAAATTGGTTGGTGTTTGCAACTTCTAAAATGCTTTTGTAGAGAAAGAGTCATTGGTTGGGAAACAGCAGCAGAAAAATGGAACAGTGTATTCACAAGACTTGGGTGTGCACACTGAGGGAAGAACTGACACAGGATTTAGAGGAATCAACCAGTTAAAAAACAGACCTGGAGCTTGATCATCCCAGTTTGGTGGTGGTGGTTCCAACTCAGGAACGTCTGTGGATGTGGGAGACTCTGTGAAACTGGATGGTGTTGTTGATGGAGCGCCTTCAGTAAAAGTCATAATGTTACAAAGATATCCTAAAATTAAACAACAACAAAAAAAATGCCATACCATTTATTATTAAAGTTATTTGATAATTTGAGTTATAAAATCCTGCTTTGAAATGCTCATAGCTTCGACAGTCTTGCCTGCTGTTTTATGTTTGGAATGTTTCCCTCCATCTGACTTATCTATAGATAGGTACCTTCTCAGATACTGTTTCCCTGCTTTGGAGTAAGAAAATGAAATTTAGCCTTTACTAGACTGGGGCACTCTGAGAAAATCAGCAAAACTATTTTTATTTGCTTTGATGGGGCTTGATAGGACAGAGCCGTGGAATGCACCTGAGATGGTTCTGAACATTCACCCTCGTTCTCACTTTTCCTCTTGCCCTGTATGCTTCTCAAATGGGAAGGAATCACATTCACACAGCTTGTCTGAGTTAACAAATGAAAACACCTTTTCTCGCACATTCCTCAAATTCGAATTAATGAGAACTATTTGGGGAGGAGTGAAAGATACTTTCCCTGAAGGACAGGAAGAGAGAAAAACAATATCAGTTGTTATGTTATTGGGGCATCAGGCAGATGCTTTCTTACAGAGTCTCAGCTGTGACATGAAAAACTTCAAAATCTCTTCTATGGAAGCAAGTTCAGTCAGTGAAGTTCCAGGAGCTTCCACATGGGAAGTGATTGACTCTGAAACAGCACAGAGGGCCAAAGCTCTGCCATGTGAGGTTCTTGGACAAACAAGTTTAACAAAATGAACACCATCAAACATCTTGCAGAATTCTGGTCTCCCCTGAGATCTTATCATCTATAGAGCTCTTCCTAGAATTATGCCATTGGCTCTAGACAACATCTAGAGCTTCTCTGGAAGGGAGCAAAGCAAAGGGGGCAAAACCACCCCCAAGGCTGCAATGAAAACGAGCAGATGCTGCCTCTCCCTGAGAACATGCTGCACGTGTCAGCAAGGGATTGAAGTTGCTCAGTGGCTAGGAGAAAAGCTTGCTTTGTCACTCTGAAGCTTTCCTAAGACTCTGCCAAGCAGAGCACAGCTCTGCAGAGAGGGCCTGAGGCCACACATATCTCCACTAACTCCTCTGGAGGGGATGGCACGAATCCTCAGCCAGGCTTCTGCTCTCCAGAGCATGTGTACACTCCTGATAAGAAGGTCCAGGAGCCAACACACTTTGCCTCTTAGCACCTTCTTAAACTCTCCCTCTGCTGCTGGCTTTAGTGGGATACAGATGTAAAGAAGAAAGTGCCTTTTGTCTCCACAGCCATCTAAGCCTTAGTTTTCTTTTCATAACAAAAGGATGATCTAGGGAACATTTATGACACCGATACAGTAAAAAATTCTAACCACTAAATATGAAATACTTTAATTATTGTCTAATATTAGACACAAATTGTGCAAGGAGTCTCTGTTATATCCTATCCAGTTACATGTTACTGTTATATTCAGTCACAAATTCTAAGCATTGAGCATAAACATTTTAATTAGACATAAATGATATAAGGAGGCATCTTACCTTTTATTGGCATGTGTGTCTTTCTGTACCTGCAAGGGATTTCTCTTAAATACAACCTAACTTATTCCTGAAGTTTTATTATTAGGGGTGCTACAGATATTTGCACAGCAAAATAATTGTAAGTTTTTTAACAGAGTTCTATCTCACTCATAGAGATGAAACTGAAGCAATCATTCATGTGGTACAATATAATAATGTGTAGAAAAAACACCTTCAGTGATTGCACAGCAATTTATAGAACAAGTCATAAAATTTAACATTTAGACTATACTTAGGAATAACTTAACAAAGTAATTACAAGAGAAAGTAATAGCAGAGAAAAACAATATAAAGAAACATTCACTCACCTATAAACAACAGAATGAGCATGGCTATTGTCTTACACATCTTCATTTTTTTCTCCTTGCATTTGGAAAAGGGCAAACCCAGCAGAAAACAAACCTGAAAAATCCCCAGGTCACTGTCCCCAGGGCAAAGCAGCTGTGGTGGTTACCCAGAGGCAACAGCCCTAACAGCCTAACCCTCTGCACTTATCATCTCCTGAGCTGCTTATTGGCTGAACCAGCCCCTTTCCAAACCAGCTGCTACAAGGGCTTAGATGCCACAGGGGCTCTGGAACTCCAGGAGCTTTGGATGCACTGAAAAGAATTTACCTACTGCCAAGTGGAGCGTGAAGGGAGCACAAAAATCCCAAACCCAACAGCCAGATGGAAAGTTCTGTTCACCTGTAAAATAAGCTGTGAACTGCACTTTTACTGAAATAGTTGTGATGAGGACATTCTCACATGGCACACCTGCAGAGAGACTTTGTGGAGATCTCAAAGGTCTCTGTAAGGATGGAAGTTGTCTCTTCTCACAGATGGAGAAGCCTGGACACAGGGAAGTGAAATGCCTGCTGACCACAGAAGGCAACTGATTTCTTTTGCACTAGTCACAGGTCATAATATATTCCTAAATATTCAGTGCACCATAAAAATAAGTATTCAAAGCAAAAACATTGCCAGCCTGTGAAGTGTAGTAACTAGTCACATACCTTGTTATTTGAGATCATTTAAAGAAACAGTTGTGTGCTTTCCACAGCTGCTTCCCAAGTGCATTTCAAAATCACTGGTCAGCTTCCTCACCAAATATTAACAAAAAACCCACAGCTCTATATGAATAAACTCTCCACATGACTAAACTGTCACACTAAATCCAAGCAAAGAGGAGGAACAGGGATTTGGATAGACAGCCCCACTTCACAAGGCAGAGTAGCACTTGCAATGTTACATTAACAGCCTTTTTTGGGGCTCACAACCTTATCTTTTCTTCTGAACATTTCTTTATCAGGTCACAGCAGACCTTTGCTGCAAGAAATGCTGGCACAGTTTTCTGCCTTCCAAGTCTACTGCTAACCAGGACAAGAAGCAGCTTTCATTATGCATCCTTTTTCTTTCAAAGACTGCTCCCAAGTCATTGTGTGAAAGCAATTTCCTTCTGACTTTGAAGAATACCTCCTATAACAAGTACATTTTCTGTCCCTTCTAATACTGTCTTATGACTGAGAAATTAATATCTTCATGCAGCTCCTTTGTACACCAAAAAAAGTATTCATGCAAATTCACTACACAAGTGGAGAACCACAGCTCCTTCCACAGCTTATGGAAAAAGGCAGTTCAGGAGGAGAGCCCCAAAAAGGCACTGTGAGTTTCTGAAGCATCAAAGCCTTTCCAACAGTTCAGACAGAACCTAGATTGTCTTCTTTTGCTTGAAGAATAACTCCTATAACAAACACGTTTTCTGTCCCTTCTAATACTATCTTATGAACATTTTTACTGGAGTGAGAAACTAATATCTTCATGCAGCTCCTTTGTACACCAAAAAAAGTATTCATGCAAATTCACTACACAAGTGGAGAACCACAGCTCCTTCCACAGCTTATGGAAAAAGGCAGTTCAGGAGGAGAGCCCCAAAAAGGCACTGTGAGTTTCTGAAGCATCAAAGCCTTTCCAACAGTTCAGACAGAGCCTAGATTGTCTTCTTTTGCTTGAGTTCTGACCATCTAGTTAACTTGTCTAAAAGCTCTCCATTCTGCCCACCTTTCCTACCTGCAGACACTCAGTAAACACTGAGGAGGAAAAGGGTACAGATAATGAATGCACCTACCCCCAGGAGAGGAAGAGGGTATATAAAGTGTAGGATGCTCATTATTCCTTCATAAAAATGTCTCAGCACTGACAAAATCTCTTTCCAATGCACAATTTATCAAATGGTACCAAAATCCCCAGATCAAAGGTTTAAAGGAGAAATATAGTTACTACTTTAGGATGACTGCACAAAGTACTGTTTGTAAGCCATACACATCATGCCCACTAGATCACCTGCACTCTCCTGAATGACCCAAGATCTACACAGTGTTCCCAAAGAAAGAGATATGTACATATATATGTGTGTGTGGTTTGTAACTACTTCCACACACTGGCTTTGGAAAATTTAGTTTCTAACAGTGACATTTAGATGGGAGGGTAATTATCTAGTTGATGGCCACTGTATCTGAATTTCTCCTCACACTTTGGAGCAACCAATTAGATGTTATGCCACAGGTACAGGACCTTTCTCTACTAGCTCCTCTCCTAAGCTTTGACATTTTCTTTGCTTGCTCCTACTAGAATGGTTTGGAAAAAAAAAACAAAACTACAAAGTATTTTTGTTGGAATGTTTTGATTTTGAAATAGTTTGGGGGATAGTTCTGTTCTGGTAAGTTTTTAATTTCTCCCTGCCTAGAAATCTATGCTCCCAGAGTTTGCCACTGCATGACAGACATACAAGTGGATTCTTTTGGACATGGGAATGCACAGAAGTCAGGCTCTTAAGCAACCTGATGATAGGTAGCCCAATAGCCAGGATTTTTAGAGTTCCCAGGTGTATTACACAAAGAAACAAGTTTAGAATTTTTAACTGAAAAGGCATATTGCCCAGATTTCCATCTCTTTGTCACCTGGAGGCTGAAGTGAGCCTTGAAATCCTGGGATCTGTGGGTCAGCAATACTGTACAGCTGCATTTGTGGCATACCATAATGAAAAACAAAGTAAGGTGCTTAAACTGAAGTCATGTATCTCTGCAGTCAAGCACAACACAAAACCTACAGCAGATCAACTAGAACTGCTTTGTTTTGTGGAAGTTATTTATATATCAATTTGGCCACGTGTGCCAAATTTTATTTCTTCTCAGTAGAAACCACAGAAATGATTATTAATCTAATGGACAAATCTGTAATTAAAAAGGTGGGCAGAAGTCATGATGGGTTGTCTGTCTAAAAAAATTACCTGATGGACACCACATGATTCCACAGGGTCTATCAGAATGTGGGCACTGTACAGATGCTGGAGCAGGAAACAATGCCTGCTCTCTGACTGTATACCAGCCACACAGCCTGTAGACATCTGGACCCAAGCACAGCTGCCTGAAGGAGTGTTTTGGTCTCATTTGACCTGATCCCAGGCCAGTGAGTTCAGATTCAGCTGTAAGTCTGTTCTCAGTGCAGAGATGCAGTACTGAGAGACAGGCTGATTTTATGACCTTGATCCTTCTTTCAGTTCCTCAACCTCCCTTGGAGCCCATATTCTCTACAGAATGCTCTTAATCTTCACACTTGTCAATCTCTCTACCCTGGCTGCTGTATCTTCCATTTCTGAAACCTGCTGTCATTGCCATTGCTAGCAAGAATGTCACAGTGAAGCCAGTCTTCTATTTAAAAAGCACCACAGCAGCAATAGATGCACTGTACATCAATCAAAAATGATTTAAGAAACAAAGTGGAAGTGGAGGAGAAAATTCAGAAAGCCACCTATAAATAGCTTCACAGAAATGTAGAAATTAAGAAGCATTTTGTCAGCCTTGTTGTCCCTAGCAAGTTGTCTACATATCTGAAATTCTTCTCCAATCCTTTCCAACTCCATATTTTCACTTGAAGTAGTTTTCTTATCCTCACACATTCAAATATAGGTACCTCAAGATTCCTGAAACAACAGGAAATACAGATACAGGCAACAAAGAAATAAGTAGCCAAGAAAATACACCATATTCATGGTGACAGCAAAGCCTCAGCCTCCTGAGGTGCAGGTGAATGCAGGTCACTGGGTGAATTTACAACTGAGCTAAGGTAATGCAAGGAAGAACTTCAGTCAGTTCACTGAACAACTCTTCAGGTAAGCACACTAATTATCAGGAACAAAGAGTGACCTGAGTGGTTGACATTGCCACTGTGTGCAATCCTGCCCTGAAAGAAACCATCAGCCACTAACACCAGTGGAACTGCATTAGCAACTGAATTGTCAGAGTACCATCCAGCATGAAGAACAAACAGCAATGAAGTATAGTAGCTTCTTACTATCAGAGTTGCCCCTTTTTCTACAGCCTGTTAGCCTATAGAATTAATTCTATTTAACATGAAATGAAAAACTTCTAGCTCTATGGGACAGAAAACTTCTCTCCAAATTTGTGCATGAAGAAACTGGCTTCTCTATGCTGTCAAAAGCCAACTCTCTTTGGTAATAAATGTAGTTGGCAACAAGTACTGGAGAGAAGTGTGAAATTATCCTCTCAGAGTAATGTGAAAATGTCTGAATAGTTAAATATTTTTCCCATTGATGTCAGCTTCATGTGATCATAAAGCAGCTTGTTCCAGCATTTAAATAACATAGAACCTGAAGCTCTAAAATTTTGGATTTTTGCAGACTAATATTGCCAACAGGAAAGCCCAGGTTGGAAGCTGAAAAAAAGACCTATTTGCCCTTCATCTCATGTTGCTGTGTTATGTAAAAAAAAAAAAATTAAAAAAAATCAGTCTGTGATTCCTTCCATCTCCTAATTAGACTCCTTAAAGTTCATTTAAAAAAAGAATTCACTAGGAAGCATTCACAGCACTGCTTTGCAACCTACACAGCTGGTTAGGTTCTGCTTACAGAATTTAATTGCTACTATTTTCAACAGTGCAGAACATTGCATTTATTCAGAAACCTCTCAAGATTCACAGCATTGCAAAGAGCAGGTTTTGCATCATGTCACACAAGTTGATTTTCATGTCTACACTATAGCATGTGGTTGGGAGCTGTGAATGATGCCAAATATCAGATTGGTATGAAAGGAAAATTATCATCAGGAAAAATAAGAATAACCTTCAAATTAGAAACTGTTACATTTAATGATCTACTTGCAAGACAACTTATAAAATAATGAGTGGCACACCTCCTAAACCAGCAGAGGCTTGTAACAAGATATTTCCTATCTGGTGGCTGGAAATGATTGCTGCTGCCAGTGAAGTCACACACACTGTACCCTCCCAGGCTCTCTTTCTGGTCCTCACACATCTATAGGTGTACACCCACACTTACAGTTCTTTTCCAGGTGAGGCTGAGGAGGAGGAGCTCCAGGGATATCCATGCTGAATTTGCCTCAGAATTAGTCCACTGAAGAATGACATTTAATGTCATTTAGGTCTGACCTATTTCTCCTAACTGCCAAACCTATGGATTCCCCATAACACCTACAGGAACAGAGGTGATTGATCTGTATATTGAATTAAATTCCCTCAAAATTATCACACAAAATGATCCCATTTATTGAAGGAGGATCTTTCACAGGCCTGGTGAAAAAGTAGCCCCTAAGCCAGGTGAAAGTCTCCCTCCTGTAGCAACAGCTCTGATTTTCACGCTTCCATATTTCTTTTACAGTGGCATAATCCCTCATCCACAGGCTGTAGGTAGTAGGTTGAATTCAGCATCATACACAGGTTGCTGAAGTGAGAGACTGTCAGCTATTTATTTTTTCACACATGAGCATTTCACTCAGGAACTATAAAATTCTTCATCCTTTCTGCATTTTGTAACGGAGAATAACACTGAGCCCCTGGTGTTTTAGCTCCCTTGATCTGTTGACCACACATTTTAAGGAGAGGCTGACATCTAGCATGTCAGTTATTTTCAGATATCTGTCTCTGTCAAATTCAGAAATCCCAAGAAAATAAACGAAGTGCAGGATTATAAATACATGTGAAATCAGACCTGTCATCACTCTCAGGGATTTTCCATTGTGCCTGCTGCACTATTTTTAAGCTAAGATTTCCCAGATGTTTAGGAGGAATGTTTAAAGCGTTTAATTTTTCTGATGGCTGCAACATTCTCAAATTTAACCTTCTCAAAATAGGGTGTTTGTGCCTGATTCACTTTTTTTGCAGTTATATTAGTGGAATAGAAAAATAAAAACAAAGTTTAGCAAGCCTACGTAGCTTTTGATGGCCTGAAGGCTGATGTTTCAAATGTTTAGGTACACTTAGTTATTCAGAAGAATAAAACATGACAGAGATCCCTGAAAGGATCCTCCTCATGTGTGCTCACCCTGGGCTTCAGTGGCCAGCACTGGGTCTGGCTTGCTCTGAGGCACAGAGGAGGAATTATAATCCACATCATGCTCCTTCCAGTCCTTACCAGTGGTTTACTGAATTAATATTAATATAGCTTGAGCATACTTCCTTAGAAACCTAAGTTTTGTGCTGGTTGAGAATGCTGACTGACCCATTTTCTATGTCACCTAAAATGGTTCATTTGCACTTGCTTTTTGTCAAACTGCACTTGGAAAGAAATGGGATTGCAGCTGAATATATAAAAGACAAGTTCTAGAACTAGTAGATCTCCTGTCTTTACACTCATTATGAGTTTTGCCATTTCTGCTCTCATTCTGGCTCAGGCTATGGATGATCCAGTCACTAACACGACCTTAGAGGCAGGCAACATCCCCTCTGAGTCCTCAGAAGGGGCTGCTGTTGTCAGAATAGATTTCAGGTACCCCCATCCTGTACTTGAAGAGTGATGCCCCCACCAGAGCAGTGCTTTGGCTTCCTTTAAAAAACCAGTGAGGCACACTTACTACCTGAGTGCTATTCTTCTGTGTAAATTTCTATTTTTTTTTAATTTATAGCAGCGATTTATCCCTCAAACTAAGTTCCCAAGCTCCATATTCAGCTGTATAAGGCTGCTAGGTATGCCATGGGACATATGGAAGACATGTGCCTTCTGGAGCATTATAAGCAGGGAGCATGAACAGGCTCTCAGGGGCAAAGAAGCACTAACTACAGCACTTGCCTTTTGTGTTACACAGGCACCAACACACCCAGGTAGTGAGCTGTACCCCTGTACTGCTTCCAAAAGTGTGTTTCTTGTCTTCCTCAGGCAATGTGTGGAGCACTCTGGATGGCCACCACCTCACAGACTCGAGATAGAAGACTACTGCTAGACAGCCAACATGATAGAAGGATAAAAATATTTACCTTAAGAATGTTCTGCCCTCATCTGAATTAAGAATCAAGCTGCTTTTTATGTCTTTATTAAAATTTTAAAAAATTCCCACTCCAAAGTTCTGCTGTACTTTGTACACAGGCAGCTACTGTAACATGCTGTCCTGTGAAGTTCCTCTATAAGCTGCAGAAAGCTGAAAAGGCTGTAGCTAGGTGGTTGTGTGCACTGCCCATAGTCATCCAATTACATCAGAAATGAAGTCATGTAATTGCCTTTGCCACCCAACACACAGATTTTGAGATTGCACTTATGTCTCTCTGTGTGTAAGTGGATTTGGCATGGTTTGTGTGACAGGGAAGACTGGCTTCTGTACACACCTCCTTTCCTGCCCACAGGCTCCTTTTCTCTCTCTCACACATACAACCACATGCTTTCACTCAAGAGATGTTCAGTAACTGTAATGCTAAAGTTCTTTGACCCTGGGCCATCAGCCCTCTTGGGACAGAGCCAACAAACAATTGAAAGTTTCAGGCATCTGATCTCTGGAGAAAATGCCACAGCTCTGCAGAAGATGTCTGTGGGTGACAAGTGAGACAAAGGCAAGTCAGAGGGGCAACCTACAGAGCCTGGAGGCCACCACCTCCTAGGAAATGTTCATTCTGCAATGGCAGTGACTGCAGCCCTGAGCCTCTCTGCAGCTTAGACACTTGACACAGGGCTCCAGGAAGGTGCCTTCATTCAGCCAGGACTTTCAGTTAAAATCCATCTCTCTTTTAAATTGCAACTGCTCACCTCTTCTGTAACAGATTACATTCCAGAGGACTCAGAGAGTCAACTCCTTTATCAGTCTGAGAAGGCTCAAGTCCATGTTGCCAGTGTCCTTTTCTGCCAACAAGGAGACTACTGTGAGTCTTTTAAAACTGGATTACAGTGCAGCCAAGTGCTTAAGAATGGTGGGCAAGATGTGAGAGCAAAAACCTTCTTGCTGTTGGGTAGGGAACAGTCTTGCAAGGAGAGATCTGAGATTGCCTGCTCTGCTGCAAGCATATTTTCTGTACCTCATCTTGTTTCTAGTACAATACATATCTACAGTTATTAAATCTCTTCTATATAATTTCCTAGTACTTCTCTCTAGTGTGCTTCTCAGAACATAGTTTAATAGACTTCTGTTAACATTGTTAAACATTAATTATCTGTCATTTACACATCACCAAGTTGACATCAGTGAAACAAAATTTCTCATTACTTAAAGTCTGAGTGACATACAGAAAGATCCATTCTGAGGGAGATATCCACACATCCTGTGGAAGTCAGAGCTACCAAGGCACTTGGCCTAAGTGACCTGGAGTACCTGGACTTTTCTAACTGCCCATCACTTCCACGGATGACAGGAGTGCTGAGAAGTTCAGAACTGCTTCACAGTTTGATCTCCATTCAACAATATTGTGAAAGAATTACATGAGACACACGTTCCTATCTTTATGCTTTCCCAGCAGCCTGATCTTGTGTCACAGTGTGCTATATTAAAAGAAAAGTCATGATAACTAGAATCTCAGGCTCTGAACCATTGTGATCTTTGAGTGGGTACTTATCCATCCCATTTTCTCAGCTAATTCCAACTGGCTTAATAAGAATGTTACTTACTTAAGCCCCATGCACAGCTTGGTGACCATCTTGAGCACTGGCTGAATCTGCACTGGCTGAAGCACATTTCCAAGGTAGGTTTCTTTCCTTTTCACAGAGGGAGGAAGTGATAAATGCCTGAAAAAAAAAATGACCCAAATGTGAATATTCTTGCACAGTATTTGTATTTTCAAATAAGTAATTTTCTATAGCCTTACAATTAGCATAAATCTTTTTGCTTCCTCTAATACATTAAGTTTCCATAGTACTATTCTGCATTTAAAATATTGAAAGCTGAAAGCCAATGGCAGAATTTTTAGCCCTGAGGAAAAGGACGCTGCTGTATTTCATGTTCTTGCAAGAAATGCTCTGGAGAAACTTTGATTGCTTGTTCTCTTCCGTGGGCACTAGAGGTCACCAGTGGAACAGCCACGGGGAAAAGCAGGCGTTTTATGATCTTCAGCCATCCAGACAGAGGCCTCAACCCCTCTCCTCTGACTTTCATCTAAGTTGTTACTGGAAGTCCTCTGGCATCTCGATTTTTGGAAGAGGGAGCAGATTAAACTATTTCTTTCAAGCACGATATGTCTCAGATGTATAGCTGTGTATCTCTTTGAAAGGGATGGGTGTCTCTTGAAAACATGATTTATTCGCCCCTCTGATACTTGAGAGTTCCTTGGCTGATACCTGCTGTATTTGAGCTCTGAGTAATGTTGTTGAGACAGAACCACAGAACACCCAGCAGAAACACATGTTGTTTCAAATGAAACAGCATGGCCCATTTCAAGACAGAAACAGTGCTCCTTTACTGGTTCCATGTGTGGCGTGTGAAGGGTTCACTGAAGCAGAACGTTCAAGAACACCAGTTGCGTTTTTTTGACTGAGACCACACCATCTTTTCATACATTCAGGACTTTCATTTCTGTGAGTGATGCTTATGGCTAAATACCCCAAGTCCTCTTGCATGTGAAGAAGCTCAGAAATGCTTAGAAGTCAAAGCTAGAGCACAGCCATTCCTTCGAGAAAACAGATCCAGCTTTTAACCTCTGAAAGCTGGAAATTAGCTGAAAAGATTTTTATCAGATCAGTAGTTAAATGTAACAACCACCAAGTTTATACATTCTACCAGCTCTTTATATAATGCATGATACTAACATAATCCTAAATAAGAAGCAGGTTTTTTTAGCAATGATTCATTTTATAGAAGTGTCAACCTGGTATGGTTTAATAAACCTACAACTGCATTTATGGCAACTGACTATAATCAAGTGCTACTACCTAGCAGAAAGTCTTCTCAGGACATCAAAAGTTATTCCCATGTTAGATATCAACTCAAAGATTGGTTTGCCAAAAGATTTCACAAGGTTTGGGATGTTCAACCTATCACAGACTGACATTTGGGTGAAAAGTCTATTAAAACTCCATAAAACCTGATACCTGCAGTAAGAGCAATACCACAGAGGCTTTTTCATGCCTGCTTTCTTCACCTAGGTTTTGTCTGACTTTGAACCCTTTCTACTTTGAGAGGCAGCCCATAAAGAATGTTTGAAGTTACACAAAGTTAAAAATGAGGAGAGATCTTACCCTTAAAAGAAGTAAAAACAACTGGACACTATATGCTACATATTTTCACTACTTTGTTTAAAAGAGCGTATTGATGTACTTAAAACACTTCAGATTCGTGTGTTATTTATGATGCTGTAAACACACAGAAAAGCATGAAAGTCACATTTTCCACTGCATCCAAGGAGACAAATTTAAAACTACAGCTATTGGAAATCTGTTTTACGAGCTGTGTGAAAGGTGCAGTTAAATGCAGTGCTATAAACTGCTCTACAATACGAGTTGTGACTCTTAGTGTTAACAAAAAGAAAAATCAAACTAGATTGAGACTTCTGGATTCATTCTGGTTTTTCTACATCTTTCTACAAGGAATTTGAGAGCTCATGTGAATCTAGCCCACGTTTGATACATCCTTGTATTAGCAAGACACCAAATAAGACTACTGCAATGTCCAAGTTAATGCACTGCTGCTGATCAAAGGCAAGCAGGGCAGACAGCTCAGCTCAGTGGGGAAGACTATCAAGGGGTTGTGTGAAGCTTTGTGAGTCAGGCAGCAGATCTGGGACACAGAACTTGGTGGAGGGTCTCTTCTTGTGAGCTTCTGCAGCTTCTGTTCATGGACTTTTTCCCCTTCTCTCACTAGCCCACAGCAAAGGAGCGTTAGTGGATCACAAGGCAGCAGACCTGTGACACTGCCATGCCTGTGCCCAGCCCGTGGCCTCTCTTGCCCCAGGACCAGTGCATGTGGAAGGACAGAGCACCAGCACTAGCTGAGACCTGTGCCTGCATGGGGAACTCACCATGGGGCAAATCTAATTGCTTTTGCCTTCTTTTGGGCAACCCATCTGTGCAATATGCATCAGATACAGCCTTCACTGCCCACAGTATTTGTCCAGTAAGCCTGAAGTGGATTTATTTAAACAAATGTATTTCTTTTTTAACTTTGTGCATTCCTAAAAGGGCTGGTGCCAGTGCAGAAAGTGTGTTAGAAACTGGGTCATGAGATCCAGCTCTGCAATCACTCCACAGCTTCTCTGTTGCCTGTACTGTGGAGTCAGGGACGTGTGTGTCGTACCGGCCAAATGCTGGTGCTAGCACAAGATAACAAACTCAGGAAGGGATGGATGGGACCAACCCTTCTGGCAAAAGTCTAAATTAGCTTGACTGAAAAGTCGTCGCTGAACTGCAGCATGTACTTTATGAATACACCCATGAAAGACAGAAGTTGGCATCCAAAGGCATGGGAGTGGGCCTTAAATTTCCCCTCTAAAGTAAAACATCCAGGGGTGTTGATATTCAGGATATGGTGCTGAGCTCATCCCATGCCTTTGTGGATGTGGGTCTCAGCAGAGGGTGAGTATATTAACATGTGAGATGGGGATATGTAGCTGGGTTTGAGGAACCAAGGATTTTTTTCTCTGTTGATCTCAGGGAAGCTTCTGACATTTTTACTGTCATAATTTACTACAGTTTTCATATTTGGTGAATATATGTAGGTCCTGGAAAAGCTCTTCTATATTTACATAAATCTACCATAAATAAGGCTCATTTTCCTTCATCCACCCATCATATAGCTCTGGAACTAGAGGAAGTAAATATTGGACCTGGCAAATATAATATTTTATGCCTCTGGTCCCTTCCCATTTTCATAACTTTCATGATCTTCCAAAATTATGTTTCTATTCCAGTTATTCAGTTGTTGTGCTGGCTGTTTGTTTTGTTTTTTTCTTTTTCTTTTCCAAGCAGTACAAGATGGACCAGACACAAATGTCTGCTTGATAAGAAAGCTCTGTTCAGCTGGAAAACAGCTTTCTGATTGGGAGAATCTAAGTTCAGGTTGGTGAACCCAACAGATGGGTCAAATGCATCAGCTGTCTGAGCCTTTTCTCTAGGTAGCTAAAACTCTGTCTGGTTTCCACAGTGGATCAGTGTGTTTCTCAGGTCCTTAGCCTTGCTCTGCCTGCTTTGCACTGACCTTGCAGAGTAAGGTGGTTTACTTGGATGTGTGTGGCTCTCTCTATAGCTTCTGAGTCGCTCCCCTCACCTGGGTGCAGGTCTGTGCTCAAAGAGACGAGACTCCCATCACCACGTTGGTTCAGAGGAATCTGGCTGCTCATGTTTCTGAAGAGCTCTGGCTTGCTGGATAAGTGAGGGTAACTTCTGGCACACATAAATTGCTTAGACCTGAGACCTGAGCACATAGCCCTGCAGCATCAGGGAGGTGACAGAGGTGGCTTAGAGCTCCCTGTGTGCTTTGTTCACAAACCTCAGGGTGCCTTTCCAAAATTATTAGGGTTTTCCACCAGACTTTTGCCATACCAGGAGTGAAGTTAACCATCACGGTTACCTTTGCTGTCAGAGCGCCTGCAGTCCAGGCAGGACTGCAAGCACAGGCTGATAGCCAGCTATCCTGAGCCTCTGGAGCTGCTGGACTTCAACAGAAATCAACTTGTAACACACAGACTACGTTGGTGGGGGAAGGGACAGCACTCTATCCATGGCCACCCACTGCCTAGAAAAAGTCTGGCAACAGGGGTGTTATTCTTGTTCCACTGGCAATCGTGGGACTTCTGCTAGACTTGATCCTAAATGAATGCATTTTTCTGACCCAGAGTCCTTTTATGTGGTTCGGCATGGAAAAGTGCCATGGTATTTGTCACAAAAAGTCCTTGCTGGCTAATCTGTTTTTAGGATTGTTGATGGTTTATAAATTAGAATTATTAGTCAAACATTGCTCTGTGTGTGCAAACTCCTAGTACAGACTGGGGCTATAAGGCCAGCATGAAACCACCTTTCTATCTATGGCAAATTGTTTTGACATGAGGGAAAGGTAGCCAGAGCAAACCAGAAAGGTAGATAAGCATTTTACCCCTTAGTCCAACAGATCTTAGTCCTTGTATTGGCCACAAACATTTATACATCTCCAATAAAAGTGAACTTCTCACATACACAGCCTTGGCAGGACCCATTTAAATATACCATATGCTCTGTGGCAACTGCCTTGTTATTTCTCTCTGGGTAAAACAGAACAGGGACAGGTTAACAATCTAAAGATGAAAGAGGCATTAAGTGGCAAAGAGCCCTTCCTGGGGGTGTGTCCATAAATCCCAACTCAGGGAAGTTCTGTTACTGACAACAGACTGAAGAAATGAGAAAATGAAAAGTGGCAGGCACTTCTGTACATCCACGTGTTCCTGTGCTAACTCAGCTCTCAGATACCACACTGCCAGATTCTTACTCCCTTTGTGTTCCTGATTCCTTGTTTATCCAATTAGCATGAGTAAAATTATACATAAATATGCATCTAGTGCTAAATTCTGTGACAGGTGTAGGTCTGCCATTCAAGACTGACCTTTCTTAACAGCAAGAAGTCATACAGACCCTGAAATGTTTTGTCTGTTGGTAACTATTTTTTGCATCAGACTGGTTCTGAGAAACTTTTTTTTTCTTTTTGTCATAACAGATATTCACAGCTTTGGGAGAATGCCTCCCTTGACCTGTAGTTTTTCTGGTGATGGAATCCAAATTCTGTACATTCCACTCTTTTTCCAGGAATGCTAACTACAAAATTAATACAATGTAACAAACAAAGGACAAATCTAAGGATGAAACAGGGGGGGGAAAAAAACCACCAAACCAAACTCCTGTTTACACTAATACAGAGTTTAGCACCAGAGGAACTATGCTTGATGTTTCCCCCACCCAATTTCACTTAAGAACCCACTAAATATATTTGCTTTGATATGTCCTTCAGCCAAAGGATTTCACTCTCTTTTCTTTTACAAGGCAACCTGAAATGTGTTATTTGTTTTGTGTCTGGCACAAGATATTAGAAAGATTAGAAACGTTTGTGTTATTCACAGTCACATTAGAGGGAGCATATGGCAGTTGCTAACTGCCTAGAATTGAAGTAAAAATTCTGCCCTGAGCTTTCTATATACATATCTGCAAGTGTGAGGATAAAATAAATAAATAAATGCATCCACACATCCACTGTACAGACGTATACAAGGTCAGCTTCCAGACAGCTCCTCTGGAGCACTGGATCCAGCTGCTGATAGAAGCAAGGCTACAAAGCTACATGAACAACTGGTAAATCTATGGTGGCAACTTGCCCTTGCCAAAATCTGTTGGGCAGCCTCTCATGTAGAGGAGGATGCTGAAGCAGTGACTTGAACGGTCCAAACCTTCACCTTGCTACGCAGCCAGAACCCTGCACCATTTTTAATCCTTTTCACCTTGCAGGGGAGAGAGATCTTCAGAACTGTGTTACCTCTCTAAAAGATGGGCATATGTCTGAGTGGAGATCAGACTTCCTTGGATTTCTGGGCAATGGAGGCTTTCATGGCATAGTGTGAAAGGAAGAACATGCTGTCTTTATGTACTAGTAAGCAGAGATGGATTTTAATCCAGCTCTATCAAAAGCCAAGTTATGACACACAACTAAGAGAATTAACTTCACGTGAAGTCTATGACACTGGAGATGTCCTTACCTTCTAATACACAAACATTAAAAAACCCTGGAAGTATGATCTGCAACACTGCCATTTAATGTCCCCTAATTAAAATCTTGTTTCCTTCATATCAAATATTCTCTGAACAACAAATCTGTGCAGACTAGAATAAAACCTACTGTATCAATAGGTGACAACAATGTGTGAAGCCCTCGTCCTACATGTGCAGAGCAGGATAATCTGCACCAAGTACCAGCCTCCCATACATTTTATCATGCAGGTGAAGATGCTTTATCCTTGTCTACAATTACAGCTAGCTGAGGAAAAGCACCCAACCATTGGCATCTTTGAGGTACACAATGTCAGCAATGTGTGATTTTCAGTGTTAACAACCTGCAAACTTAAGATACTTGCTGCCACAAAACATTTTAGCTTTTCTAAAGACAAGTGAACATGTGCAATCAGGAAAGAAAAAGGCAAATTGCTGAGGGGCTATATCTACACCATGCAGATCTACAGCAGAACTGAAAAAACTCAGGGCCTATAAAGTGGCTGGAGCTGAACTTGAGAAGTTAATTCAGTTAAAATATTTCCTGCTTTTGAGGGACTTTGTTACTTGTTTTTGTTGTTGTTTTCATGGTTTAGTCCACCTCAGTCAAATTGCTGAAAAATGCAAACTCCTGGACTCCACAGTTCTGACCATAAGACAAGGCTGCCATTTACAATGGGCTGTATCTACACCATGCAGATCTACAGCAGAACTGAAAAAACTCAGGGCCTATAAAGTGGCTGGGGCTGAACTTGAGAAGTTAATTCAGTTAAAATATTTCCTGCTTTTGAGGGACTTTGTTACTTGTTTTTGTTGTTGTTTTCATGGTTTAGTCCACCTCAGTCAGTCCAAGTTAAGACTGTATTTTGCAGTATGAGCACAGCTCAAGTGTCAAGGTTAGGGGTGATTAATATGTTTTTTCAAGTCTGGCTAAGCCTATCTGATCTTTTTATCCTTTCTCAACCTCTCTCCTCTTTTCATTGAGAACATTCTCTAAAAGATGTTAGATCCCAAGCAGAGAAACAAAGGGAATTTCATCACTGGACAGAGGTGCGTGGGATCCAAAATCCAGAAATTCCTACATTTGACATTAGCTGCAGTTGCTTACAAGCCACTGCCTCAGTCATGGTTTAATACTGTTTACAAGAAAAGGAGAGGAATGGTCAACATATGTTGTGGAAAGAATGAGTGACCCTGGTGGAATGGGTATCAGAAATCATGTATACTGCACACCAGCAACACATCTGCTTTCAACTATGGGGCTTTCATTCAAGAACTGATGAATAAAGCTCCATGATACCCAAGTACCACTGCTAACTCTCATGGCAGTCACAGAATTTCTCTAAATGCCAGCCCTGTCACCCTGCACTGGTGCTGTTGCCCACACCAGCCTGTCTGCAAACTACACAGCAGGCAGTGTACCTGCATGTTGCATTGACTTCTAACTTTCAGTTGCTGCTACTATTGCAGTCATCATACCAGGCTAGTTGGAGCAAGGGCCAAACTAATTTAAATACTGAAATTAGAGTGGGACATATAAGCAGTATTCCACCTCTGAAAAGCAATTAACCCATAGACTCTTCCTTCCCATTTTGATAAAAACATTCCTTCAGAACTACTTACACTAGCACCCAAGTCAGAGATCTACCTGCCTATTGCCACTGAACTGGTTTGCTTCTGTACAGGAACCTTTACAACACAGAAAAATCAATTAAATGTCCTTTGTAAGGACAGCCAGATGTAATGCACACAAAATGCAAATAAGCTCCAAGCACTAGAGCTTTTTTAAAAGATAATGTTACTGGGAGGGAAGAGGTGTTTATAGCAGTCTTATCCCAAAAGGCCACCACATACACTATTCCTACTGACTTTAATAGTTATAGTAGGTGCAGATTTACGGTTGGGTGTAAGGATGTTTCAGTCTTCACCTCTTCACCTCTTATTAGCACTTGTCTTCTGCTTCCTCGCCACAGTTTAAGCAGTCCCAGATGCTGTGCAGCTCCAAAGCTCCCCTCTAGCTCCCATAAAACCAGAAAAAAATACGTTGTGGAATACATTATGAGTGGTAGAGATGGAGCAGGGGGGCAAAGAGGAAGGATCCTCTGTGGAATATGACCTGAGGAGCAAAGGATGGTCTCAGTTCACTGTCAGAGTTAAATCTAAACTTGCCCCGAATATAGAAAAATTTTCAAGCTTAATGCTTTCATTAGTACAACTATCTTCAGCAAAGCTCAACCCATTTAATTTAATGTCTTAGTAAGGAAACACAGCAGAGAGGGAATAATGCATATCAATAACCTAAATATCAGAACCAATAAAAAACAAACCCATATAATTTTTTTAAAAAGATAAAATTTTTCACTGCTTTCATGAATGAATCTGTTCTGGCATTTCAAAACTACAGCAATTTGGCCAGTTAGAATGTCAGCAATTTGGATAAACGAAACTATGAAAATCTTAGTACAGAATAAAAGAATCAAGCCCAGTGTTATTTCGTTTCAGAATGCATGGGATTGACTTTATCCTAAAGTTACCATTAAAAATATCACTTACATTGCTCTAAATGAGGAAGAGGTTCCTACAAAACGTCTTGGGCTGTAAAGCAACGTGGAGAAACAGATATCATTCTCTCTGGAGATGAATATATTCTTCTCAGGGCTACAAGTCTTGCAGTTATGAATGATACTTTCCACAGTGCTGCGGTAAACAGGAATTTCAGCTGACCATATTCTAGCTATAATTAAGAAAGATGGTTTAGTTGCTTTGCCTCTTTCTACCTCTGCCAGAAGGTCAAGATTCAAATAAAGATACACAACCGCCTCTCCAGTATTCTTTTTCTTAGTAGCCAAATGCCTCTCCCTTTTCTGGCAATCACACTCAGCCTTAGTTATTGTGGAGGCAGAGATTCTGCCTTTATTCCTGTTAAAATGGCATGCAGGAGGCAATTGGATAAGACAATGACACATATGCCTAGAATGTCATTGGTATTCACTTTTGAAACTCCTTCCATTTTTTTTTTTCTAAGCCCTTCTTACATCAATAAATAAAAGCCACAACAAAAAAATACCTTTTTCTTATTAGGCTGCCAGAGATCCCAAAAATCTAGTTGATATCTGTTTCCAATTTGTCTTTGTGGAAAGCAGGCCAAAGAGCTGCTTTTCTTCCTCCTTGCAGAATGCAGCCAAAATGTAGCCTAACCTGGGAGCACCCACCCACACTGGCCAGGGTACGCATTCTAGTCATGACTCAAGTTAATAAATTTGATTAGCTCCTCCAGCACTCCAAGCCAGCAGCCCACAAGGCAGGTTCAACCAATACCTTTGCTTCACTCACTGCTCTCAGCAGACCACCAAGGCTCTAGTTTGTATTTTTAAACCTGGGTTAAATTGTGGCATAACCACAAACCATTGTATGCGATTAACAGTGGGGTTCCAATGACTGACTGACAAACAAAATCTTAGCACACTGAGTCTGCTTCTCCCAGTAGTAAACACATGTTATTAATGAAATGATTCTAACAGGCTACACAATTGGAAGCTTTCTTCTTGATTGACAGCCCGTGCTTTTCTTAGCAGGCCAAATAAAGAGGGCATAAAGAGTACACTTGTATTTTCTTCTGGGTGAAGTAAAGACATAAAATTATTGCAATAGTTTCTCCATTCAGTTGCAACCTAATGGAATGTTTCTATGGCCAGCCACTGAGTGACACGTTACCTTGATACACACGGCCTGTTACTCTGAACAGAAGGGACTAGCCCTCTGAAAAAGCTCCACTCTCCAATCTCTATTGCCTCCTTTCCATCGCTGACCCACTCTTCTGTCATCACTGACACAGCTTAACAGAACAGTTGATTTGGAATAAATAAAAAAAAGAGACGTCAACATGCATGTGGCATGAGATCATGACAGCATCACTCAGAACTGCTGCAGACTGGCACAGTTTAATTGCCAGCTGCTCAAAACAACACTCCCTGAGCTTGACTGGGTATTAAGCAGCAGGATGACACTGATGGGCTTGCTCATTCATAGACTCTACAGCTCCTACTCTTCAGAAGAAACAGCAATGCCCAGAAAACAGGATGAGAAGTGTTACACAATTTCACCAGGCTTTTTGTCTTTCCACAAGGAGTGGATGAACTACATGCCCAAAACATCTTTAATGCCACAATTCATACCAACGTTGTCATCACAACTGTCAGGGTCCCTAAACTGGACCTACAACGTTCAGGCATGGGATTTAGTTACACATTCAGTAGCTGTGTTCTCCAGGCTATTAAGCAGTTGCCACGACTCCAGCCTTTGCCTTGACTGTTCATATATGGCACTACAGCATCTGTTGCCAGGCTGGCAGAGGACAGAGGGAGGAAGCAGAGGTTTGTGCCAGAGCTGCTGCTAAAAGGTAAAAATGCAAGGGGAACTCTAGCCTCAATCTGATGCCACTGCCCCATGTTATGGGCAGTTCATCCATCTGGAGTATCATCACACCCAAAGATGCCCCTAGTCCATAAACAGTAACACACATGTATATTCTCATGCTAAGCCTGCTCCTGTACTCACAAAGGAGGTTTGGAACATTTGTCTTACACAGCCTGTCATGCCAATCTGTACAGCAAAACCACTGTCACTGCACCACGTGCTTGGCCTCCTGAGCAGTAAAGAGATTAGATCAAATACTTGACTTTGAGGGAAGGTTCTTTCTGGGGAACAGAAAAGCAATATTTTATACTGAGCACATTCAGTACTCTACTATCATCACTCTCTTATGCCTTTTTTTTTTTTCATATGGAATACAGCAGCTACTAAAATAAAAGGTCAATATTAATATTGCTATTTTGAGGTTATTACAAAAAATCTTTCTGTTGCATCACCTACATGTGAATGACATTTTTGTTGGAGAAACGATTCAGTTTTCATGGGATTCACTGTTTCATTTCACAGAAACAAGCTGTGAATGCAGAAGGGAGATTTCTTGCATGTAAAAGGTCCAAGTGCATGTTAGAGCAATCTGTCAGAGTTGAGCCAGTGATATTTCTATGCTGCAGTGTCTTCCCTGGATGTGGTGTACAGCATGCTGAACTGCCTGAATTGGTAAGGGCAGGCTAGAAAAGGGTTTGGTTGGTCACTTTTTAAATTTATTATTGACCTCCCTCTTGGACAGATCTCACATCTCCCAGCTTTGCAGCCTTTGTTGGCAGAGGAGTAAATTTATGGGTGGGAGGGAACAGAAACTTAGAAAAGGAAGGGCTGGAGGCAATGAAGCAGCAGTGGTGCAGTCAGGCAGGATCATCTGTCAGGCTATGGCTCTGTCTTCTTCTAAAAGTCCACAAGGGATGGTGTGGATTCCCTCCAAACAACTAACTCAGATTTTCCTGGATGGTTCCTGTAGCCTGGTATCTACTGCATCTTTATGCACCCACTCTCATCCTTACTCCTTCCTGTTCACGTGGGAACCAAATGCCCCTTCCTCTGCAGAAGTGACCCAACCCAGAAAGCCAGTTGTCCCACTACTGCTGCTTATCACCACCTCCTTTTTGTGGCTAAGCAGCAGCCAGAAGCTTCAGCTAAAAGTTCTCTTCAAATTCTGCTCCTGTGGATTTTTCTTCCCAAGAAAAAAAATAGTTTTCCTCCAAATGGAACTTCAAGGAAAGAGCTAAATTGCTTTTGCCTACTTAGTACATAGAAAGCTTGATACTAGTTTTCATTATTAAATAATAAGAATCATGCTAAGGTAATTTGAGATATTGCTAACCAAGGACTCCTGCCTCTCAAGAACCAAGAAGTGGGACTATGAAGGCTGAGCTTTATTGCCCCAGTGTGGCTGGCAGTGATGGGGGCTTGGTTCTCCTCTCATAAAGCACAGGCACATCCTGTTGTCAATTAGACTCACCAGTGTTCTGTGGCACCAGAACTGGGCCCTTGGGGTGTTATATAGTTTGTTTTGCTACGTAAACAGCATGAAGGAATCCAGGCAGAGAGGGACACAGATGAGCAGGCAATTTGCAGCATACCAAGTAAAAGAATCAAGGTCTGTAAGAGAGAGTCAGGGAATAAACACTAACGACATCCCTGGGATAGAATATCCACTGCTCTGGAGTTATCAGCAATAGATACAAAAGAAAGTTAAGGGACTAATCAAAATAAAATATACCTGTTCTTTTACTTCTGTGGATAGAGCAAGAGAAGCACTTAGTGTAAGGAAAAAAAATATTGTTATTCACTTTGATTTTAGCACATATCAAATACAGCTCCCAGGTGGTTTTGTTGTTTATATAGCACCTATTCTGGGACCTGATTCAAAACTCAATCCATTTGTTGAAAATTTTTGCCTTCCCTTGTTTTCAATAGGCTTTGAATCAGGTTATAAAACCAAATGTTCATTCTGTACTGCTACATTTATCTGTTTTGTGAAAGTAAAATGTAAGATGATGTCTTTAGACACATTTTTAATTGGTGCAGCTTAGGCCCTCTCTGTTTGAAAACTCAGTCCCATACTGTATTAGAAAAACCTCTCCATTTTTGATGCTAGCATAAACTTGTACAGAAATGGGACTGCAACAGATTTAAGAATGTGCTCCTGAGTCTTTCTTTCTCTCCTTTTGCATCCACAGAAATGAGATATTCAGAATGTTTAAAATCTATCAGGGTTCATTGATCAAAGAAAACAGAGCAATCCATGTTTATTAACAATGGTTGTGTTTAAATAAAACTTTCCACAGCACACAAACATCAAAATATTTCCCTCAGTCCCTTGGTGCTCGTTGTTTATGGCATGCAGGATAGAGTGCTCCTTCCCACCCTCTCCTTTATAAATAGTGCTTCCCTGATGGTAGCTTTCTATTATCAGTTTTATAACATCATGTCATCCTGTCTTTGAAATTTCTAGATAACATTGTGGAAATATTGCACGGTTTACTGTTCTGAACACAGGCTTGAGAACTAGGACTCCTGGTTTCTGTTCCTCACTCTGTCAGCACTTTGCTGTGTGACTGTGGCCAAGTTACTCATCCTTGCTGCCCTTGGTTCTGCTACGTCTGCCATTTCCCAGATCCTTCAGCCATCCTAATTTTGGAGAGATGCAAGCAGTTGTCTGGAGTTTTCTCTCACAACTTACAATAGAATAGAAACTACTGAAAGCAGGGATAGAGAAGATAGGCTCTGCCCCAGTGGATTTTTGAGTGGAAAGACCAGAGATTTCACAGGAACTAAAACCCAAGCAGCAATGTGAACAGCCCTATGCACTCAGGAAGGAGCAGATGAGCACTCAAGAAAATATGTTGGAAGAGGCAGTGTGAGGATGCATGGCAAAGAAAAATTCAGTAAACAGAGAGAAAAAAAGATGAAAAAAAAAAAGGTACACTAGAAGGTTCCTTTCTCATGTAGAAAATCAGTCATTCCCTATCCTCCACCTTCTCTTAAACAAAAGTACAGAAAACAGGGGGGATAAAGCAGCATAGAAAGAAAGGGAAACAACAATGAGCAAGGATGTTAACAGGCAAGTCAAAGCCCATGTATGGCTAAGGGACAGAAAAGAGAGTGACAAATGGTAGCCACGGAGTGGGGGTTAAGGAGGAGTGCTCCTGATGTCACAGGAAAATTTCCTTTAAAATTTAGAGGGAACGTCCTCAGTCCACAACCCACATTTTCATGTTTTGGGAGCTAAAAGGCACATACCTCAAAGACTAGAGATGGATCTCAGAAAGAAGGTTCACAGCCAGGAGATGACAACAGCTTCCCAGAGCCTGCCCTTCTGCCTGCAGTCAGCTCAGTGCTGGCTCCTGCTGCTTGGCTTCTTCCCATAGCCAGGGAAAAGTCAATAACCAGCAGCCTGTGATCATCCAGTTGCTGCTGCATGGTTGACATGGTCTGGCATGGAAGATGTGCTTGAAGTGCTTCAAAACTGCAGGCAGCTCTACAGCCACAGCTAGGACATCCCTCTGATAGACAGCATGAAAATTGCTTGCTAGGAATTGCCATCAGTGTTTAAGTTTTCTCTCTCCCTCCCCTCCATCTCTTCCTATCAGAATGAAAATGTCAGCTCCTCATTTGACAAGCCTGTTGCAAAAACAGTTGACGCAGAGCAGGCATCTTTCTAGGACTTTTTGGAGCCCTTTCTTTCAGCAGAGAGACTTTAGAGGCCTCAATAAGCAGCACTATTGTAAAAGAACTGAAATCTCCCCTTTTGCTAAAAGCATCTCACATTTATAGAGAGATGAGAGTTTTGCCTTCTAGAAAAGACTGAAGGGCAGGTCTCTGTTCTAGAGACAGTGAATTAATGGGGAGGTAGTGAATATACAGACTCAAATGGAGCAGTTCTTTTAGTTCACACAAAGACAGCACAAAAATAGATTATTTTATGACAGTGTGAGCAATGGATCTGCCAAACTGTATTTAAACTCAGCTCAATAACAGAATTATATCCCATCAATAGTGTGACATGTAATATTTCATTTTCTGGCTCACTACTACACTGCCTGTGAGAAAACATAAAACCAGTATCTTTGCAGCCTCTATTATTCACATATTCTGAAACTGTGTGGTATTAATTAATCAGAAAGGAAGCCAGGATTCTTATATGAAATATCTTTCCATTTTACTCCAAATTAAAACAAGCTGGGGCCAAAAATTGTAAGAACTACATGCATACATTTATATTTCTCAGCTGGAGGATTTTGATGAGATAATTGTTCATATTGTTTAATTCTTTAAATAGCTGAAAGGACATCCTTTGTCCATAGGATATATTGCAACATGAAATAAGCATCCTCCAAGTATGGCATTTGCAGTTCTGAAGATGGCCAGTGCCAGGTCTGAGGTGATTAGGGAGTTTACTGTATTATATCAACACTCAGAATTGAATGCATTCATCAATAATTCTTACCTGGACAAGAGAGAGATTTTCAAGGTACAAAACTGCAAAACCATACTCTGAGCAAGATCCATGTTTGTGAAACTTGAGCCAACTAAAAGCATAGTGGCAGAGCAATACAGCTTTAGAGAAATGTTATAGTTGGCTCCTGTGATATGTACCTGCATTTTTTCAATAAAAAAATAAAATTTCTATTAGCACAGGAAATAAAAGCTGATGACAAATCTATCAGCCAACTGGCTGCTAACTCAGTTGAACTATTCAGTAAACAAGAGCACAGGAGGATAGCTTCATTGGGAAACGTCTTGTATCTCTTTTAATTCCTACATGAAATATCTAATAGACACATTTCATATTGTTTCTGGACACAAAACTCTTGGCAAACCAGAGGAGATTTGCTTGGTGGTGAAGACAGAGAAGTGGTGGGTTTTTTCCTGCTGCTCTCCTGCACTCCTTCACATCTCTAACCCTTCCTAAAGAAGCACCCCAGCTCCCTGCTGAGGGCTTTTCATGTAACAGGCTCCCCCCTGAATGTCACACTCCAGCCCTTCCAGCACTTTCTCAGAAGACCTGGTGACTTGGACAGAGAGGATAACAAAGGAGAAACAGTCCAGGAATAGCTGGGGGAGGACAGAGGAACAGAAAGAGAAAAAAAACATGAGTCATTGCATTCCCTGTGCCATCTGGCAAAACTCCTCTGGGGATGTTCCTAGGGTGGGACCTGCTGAAGACCTATCTGCAGATGAGTTCTGCAAAGTAGCATTGCTTTTCCTTACTTCCCCCTTTCAGTACTGAGTTTTTTCATTCACTGCCTAGACTGTACTTCAGCCCACCAGACAAAATAGTTCAGCCTGAGCTCTCTGTGTGCCTCCTGGGCTCAGGGGATGGAGTTACAAGCTGTCTGCCTATCCTTTACTACTCACTCCAGAGGAACCCAACTATACAAAGAGATTTGCTTGGCTTTCTCCAGAGTGTTTCTCCAACAACTAAAGCCTCAGGAGACTTATGTTCATTTACATGGGAAACTGGTGTTTCTAGATTTTCATTATTGCCTTCTTCCTTCATTAATTTAACAATATCATAAGTACACATTCATATGCATTTGAATTCTTGTGAATACAGCACCCCAGAACTCCTCAAAATGCAATGATACAGTAGACGTGGCATTTTTTTTCAGACAAAACCTGCATCAATTAAGACTTAAAGAGTGCCATTGAACTTAGAACACCAACCACAGAGGAAGTTAAAACCAGAGGTGCTGAAAGACTATTACTTTACTTCCACATCTATCCAAATAGTAAGCATGTTTCTAGTGAAAAGAGAACAGAGAAAACTGAAGGATGCTGATATTAAAAAGTTGTTTGAAGCCGCTAGAAAAAATTCTCTTGGCCAATTTTTTTTTTTATCCCTGAAAAAACTTTGCAGAAAACATTTTTCATAATTTGCCACTTCAAGGCTATTCCGAAGTGGTTACAAGTTGCCACAGATAATGTACTGTTCCTTGACCAAAATAAAGAAGGAAAACCAGATATGTCTACTGCAGAAACGTGCCCAAACCCTGAAAATAATTGTGGATCCCCAACGGCCCACCCACAGACTCAAAAACAGAGAAAGTTAAAATATTTCTTCCTAGACTGCCCATCTTTGACATAATAAAGATCAGTGTATCATCCTGTTAATGTAATGCAGCCTGTTCTGTACAATAAATTGCTCTCACCAAGTGCCAGAGTCCATCGAGTAGAGGACTAAGTCTGGGCTGATTCTGTTGCTGGATACCCTAACAGTCTTCTATGATCTTAGGATTTGGAACACTAGTGAACTTCAACTCTTCATACAGTTGAAATTGCATCCAGTATCCCTTCCTTGCCCTTTGTTGTTTACTTTTAAATACTGAGGAGTGGGGTTTGGCACTTCTTTTGAAAGGAAGAAGTTGCTCTAGTCTCTGATTTTTCCTTCAGTGGTGTCTTGCCAGTTGTTCTAACTGTGCTACAAGGTTTAATAGAGAAAACAGAGTTATTCCAGGCTGCTAAACTCATTTTCACTTTTCAGTGAAACAAGCTTTAACTGATTTTTTAAAAGGTGAAAAGCCAGTGCATTAACATACTAATACAGACTGTGAGGTTTGCAGCCTAGAATTTAAGGTCTTCCATTGTAAAACCAAGTAATATATTACATGCCATACAGATTAAGCTGATCCATAAGCCACCTTTGTTCCAGAGACTGAGCGTTACCCTCCATGGAATGGAATTCTCAAATCTCTGTGGGGAAAGGTTCTTTTTATAGAGGAAGAAAATATTTCCTAACGAGAGTATTTACTGGAAATACTGTAAATTCATGCCACATAATAAGGATGACTGGTAACTCCTTCAGTATCTTCAGGAAGGACGAAACCCAAGGCCAAATGTGTGTCAGGTTACTTGAAGGCTTTTCTTTGCCTGACCTGGAGGAGAATTTGAGGTTTTATGATAAAAGGGGAAAACTGGAAACTGGACTGACTTGCAGTCCTTGAGAAAAGGCATCAACATCTGGTTGTGGTCCTTTGCTGAAGGAGCCTTTCAGGTGATCATTTGGGCTGGAAGTAAAAATGGGGCCTTTAAGAAAGATGTGGGCAGTCTTTTTACCAGGGCCTGTTGTGACAGGATGGGGGTAATGGTTTTAAACTAAAAGAGGACAGATTTAGACTAGACAGAAGTAAGAAATTTTTTACAGTGAGAGTGATGAATCACTGGCACAGGTTGCCCAGGGAGGTGGTAGATGTCCCATACCTGGAAACATTTGAGATCAGGTTGGATGAGGCTCTGAGCAGCCTGATCTAGTTAAAGATGTCCCTGCTCACTGCAGGGGGCTTGGACTAGATGACCTTTAAGGGTCTTTTCTTACCCAAAACATTCCATGATTTTATGGACCTAAATTGATTTGTTTTCAGAGTTCCATTTCTTCCAAGTTCAGAGAAAACAAACCTCTCCTGGTAGCTGGATGGTTGGTGTTCTGAACTCTTGGTTCATGTGGCAGAGATTCTCTGTATTATATTGTTAATGTATTATCCACCTTGAAGAATACAAAGTGGGCTGTGGCTTGACATGTTCCTGCATGTTTCCTTGCCTAGTTGCAAGATCTTGTGAAAGCATCAGTATGGGATCCTGATAAATTCCCTATAGTCAAGGAAAAATGTGAGTGTACTGAAAAAATAATGTGTTTACACATACATAAAATGACATTTGTCAAAAACGTTGGCTACAGCATTCTAGAAGGAAATCTAGTAGCTCTTCCTTGCTAGCAAATTCTATGGCTAGACATGACAAATAGTGCTTAGGTCACATGACAGCCCTGCCTTAGCCATGAATTTAAAATTTAGCTGTAAGATTCCTCAATGTTAGCATCTATGTGCAACTGGAATAATGTTCAAGTCCCATCTTCAATGGATAGGAACTAAAAATATCTTTGTAGTCTTATCCCCTATAAAACTTTCTGAAAGCCTGACTAGGGGAGTAGAAGCACAAAATGACAGTTCAAAAAGTTTGACCTCAAGGAAGGTTTGAACCTCTCTCCCCAAAGTAAAATGAAACCATGTAACATGAATCTTACAGTGAGATTCCCATTTTGATGATTCTCCATGGGACTAAGCACTTTCTTAACAGCAGAAAAATGTAAACTCATCAGAACTTTAACTGGGGAGACAAAATTACAAATACACACCTCTTCTAAAGCAGTTATGAAATATTTCACTTAAGCACTGTAAAAAATGAAAAGAAAGTTTTCCATTTCTTTACATCTCAGTGGAAATAATACACCAAGAAGAAAGAGGAAACTACCAAGCATAGTTTATGAGAACTATATTATGGTTACCATAATTCATCAACAGGAGCAATTCTATCAAAGCTGCTCTCACTGACCACACATATATTTCAAGATTGTTGGGTTGTTTGTTTGTTTGTTTATTTTGGCTGAGCTTTATTTCATTAGAAAGTACATACTCACTGACGACACATAGTTCAAGATTGTTGGGTTGTTTGTTGGTTTGTTTTGGCTGGGCTTTATTTCATTAAAAAGTACATATTCTTTAATTGTACTAAAGACAAAGCTGATTCATTAAATTTATTTTGGCTGAGCTTTATTTCATTAGAAAGTACATATTCTTTAATTGTGCTAAAGACAAAGCTGATTCATTAAATTTTCATCAAAAAATGGAAAATACTGGTAACTCTAGGTTTACTGACCACTATCATTTTCAGCAGCATTTGCATTACATTTGTTAGATAAATCCAGTAACAATTGTACTGAAAAAAAGACCTTCTCAAATATATTTAGATAAATGCAAGAAAGTACTTGTATCAGAGTTCACTGAGAAGTTAAGGTTTAAAGGGATGTAAAAAGCCCTGGTTTTCCAGTATCAATAGCATATGGAATTGCAACCAAATTCTGAGTGCTGTGGGCCACAGAGGTACAATAAAACACAGAAATATAATAAAAATACTACCTTTTTGTTATTTAATTTCAGCTCTACACAGACTTTCAAGTGCCAACTGAAGAAGATTCAAAGCTTTAGTCTGATTTCTAGTCAAAGCACAGACTTCTCTGTACATAATGATCAGTTTTATTTCTGTTGAGTAAAATAGTTTTGTTTGGAACCTAATCTTTCTTTCATTGCACCAAATATAAAGAACAGTTACAACTTACTGAGAGGTGGTCCCTTCCTTTGCCAGGCAGCAAAAGAAGAAAAAGGACTTCATTCGATCAAATAGTTGAAATGTATAATTTTAAAATACTAGGAAAATGCTTACAGACGTTTCCAAAGTCTCAGTGAAATGTGGTCTGGGAACACACACCTCTAGAACCCCTTCTGATGTGCAGAAAATCCTCCAAGAGTGTCATGTTCTTGTAAAAAGTTTATTTACAGTGTGGCACAAAACTTGGGCAATCTGGGCACAAACAGTTACCCAAAGTTCTGCACTGGGAAGTCTAAAAGGAAGAAATAGTGTCTACAGTCATCTACAAAGAGGCCAAATAATTAACCATGTTACAAATAGGACTGTTTTAAGGAAAAAAAAGTCTCACAGAAGACTTCAGAATTTCTGAATGAGGTCTTTTCCTGAAATTCCATACCTATTGATAAAATACCAAAAACTGAAACATAGCCTTCGAAAAGCTTAGAGAAACATTTTGTATTTCACTAGATATCAATTTTTAATTAGAAAACCATAATTCCAGTCAACATTCACTTCTCCTTAAATATTGGCAAGAATTTGAGGACACTTCTGTCACTTAAGAGACCTTAGTATCCAGCTAAACTACCTGCTTCACAGATACTAAATATGGAATTGTAGATGAAACGACTGCATTATGCTTTTTACACTAGAAATCAGTTCTTTTGACCAAGGATGATTTATTTCTTTAATGATTATCTAAATGACTTTGTTCTCCAGATTTCCATAGAAAGGCTACCACCTTCTACTAATGACTCAAGGCCATCTGTGACCAGTATATCATCTTTAATATCTACTAATACTGTTATGAAAATTTACTCACAGAGGTTATTTTTAATGGCCAAGTAGAACATTGGTGGTTTTTTTTTCATTTTCATCAACTTCATGGTAAAAGATTTTGGTTAATAAAGTCTACTGCACAGGATGTGAAGGCTTCTTTATGAAACCATAAAGATCACTCTTAGCATTAAGTTTTGCTGTCACCTCAGATTTTGAATTGTATGTTAAATGCACAGGCAACAGTTTCATTTGCCTGGCATTTTTTTTGGTGTACATCCTAGGGCCATCCATGTGGGGGAAAAGGATATTGGCATTTTCTGATGACACTTTTTCTATAAGACACACGTTACTTTTCAGCATGAGCATTTAAAATAGGAAAACAATCTGAAAATAAGTAAAATGAAAATATGCTGCAAATACATTAGATCACTCAGGAGCTGCACTCAGAAATCTGCACTCTTGACTTCATATAGCTATCTGATGAATTGTAAGTGATTCTTCAGCTGCTGGAAGTTGAGGAACCAACATTTCCATTGAGTTTTCTATTCTACCTGATTATGATTGGTGTTTGCCTTTGGTTTGCCAGCATTTTTTCAAGAAAGTAACAGAATTTTCCAGATGTTTCTTCAGTAAAGAGAGCTACTTCTGCTTTCCAATATCAAATCTTTCCTAAATTCTACCACTTTCTTCTCTCCAGATATTATCCAATGTCACAGCTATCACTATTCTTCTAGTTTCACCTTTTACATTAACACTGTTGAGTTAATTTAGCAAAAACCATGAAGTAATTCCAAAATGGCAAGTTCTGCTTGAGCTGCAAGTTCTGGTTAATTTTGCTGTTCCTGAACTAATGACAGGTTCTTTCAGCACTCCTCATAAAACAACCAAGTATATCTCATTGGCTTTGTCATCTTAACTTATAACATTATGGGGTATTGAGACTTACTTCAAAGTTTTGATCATTGGGAATCCTGTATCACCATTCCAGAAAGTTTTGAAGTGTCTCCTAAACTTGCTTTTGAGCATATTCCCTCCCAAAAAGTAATACTGCAAATCCTACTATTAGGAAAAAAAAAATGCCTTATAGCTGATCAGGCAAAAATTTCCATCTGCTTAATAAAGCATATAAGGCATTAATATCCAAAATAATAATTATCTGAAGTGAACAAAACAATGTCTTTATTTAAACATCTGCAAGACCCAGAAATACAGGCATGCTAGCCAATTTATTTTCTTGCACTAAGTGATACAGGGCATGGAGTGGTTAGGATGGAAAAGAATAAAAAGTCAAAATACCATTAAATATTAATTTGATGATTATGAAAAAATTATTCCAGCAGTCATTTTAAATGTCAAATTCCTTGCCTCCTGGTGATCATCACCACAATAAGGTGAATAATTTCAAGGCAAAATTGAGAGAAATTCAACTGCTGGGCTGCTGAGGATGAGGGTATTGAAAGACAGACCTGGACTGTTACATCTGAGGGAGATCTCAAGAATCCTTTTATAGCCTGGGGAGAAAAATCAGTACTATAAAGGCATGAGACATGTCATACCAGGGTTATAGAGGTTAGATGAATCACCTCAAGAAATGACTATTTTTTTCCACTGATTTTAAAGGGAGTTTAGTGACTAGTTCATATATTGGTCCTATATTGTTGATGTCTAGTTAACCAAGATGAATCCTGCCCAGGATGACTGAACTGGACCTACTGGAGGACAGAAAGGAACACAATGATTTGAACCTCTCACATTTTGTGAGGAAGTAGGAACAGAGCCTGGATCTGAGAAGTTTCATGAACATCTTTAACTAACTTAGTGCTTAAATGAACCAAACCACAGAAATTTGAGGCCTGCCCTTCATGAGCTGGCGGATTAATATTTTTTGGCACTTCATTTTTGTGATGATGTCAGATTGATTATTTTATTGTAATCAAAATTTGAATGTATATGACATTTTGTTTATGCCAGTCCTCTTTTTGTTCTCCATGTGTATAAACAGATACACCAGTGGTAAACAACCACAATTTTGTGTCACAGGCACAGATGTGGAGCAGTATGGAGACTTTCAAAAAATTTCAGAGTTGCCAAAAATAATCCTCCACCTATCATCTTGTGCAACAGCATTTCAGAAGGCTGTGTACACCACATTCACTGAAACCTGCTGTCTGCACACCAAGAAAAACTAGCATTTTGCAGGATTTGACTGCACAGCAAAGATGGCACACCTACAAGATCTACAGTTACTCCAGACTTGGACATACTTTAACAAAGTTTCGGCCTCATTCTAAATGTCTGAATTTTATCAGAATTTTACAGTGCTGAGGAATGTTGTTTGAACAAGTTCAATGCTATCCATACCATGAGATGAAACTGCATCTCAGCATGTCTAGTGCCATTACCACAATCAGGCTCTGCAATGAAGCAGTTATTTGTGGTGTCCTCCCCCAAGTACATGGACTACTTAAAGCTCCTTTTTTTTTTCATAAACAGCTTAAAAAAAAACCCAGCCCTAGAGTTTGTATTCTATAAAGGTGAAGCCAAACAGCAGATTTTTTTAAGATCACTTCCTTGTCCGTTGGTCTTTGGTGTGTCTTTCACAGAAGAGGTGGCTACTCCTGAGCCAGCCTCTTGCCAGCAGCCCTGGAAATGTAGCAGCACAGGTTTCAGCAGGGGCTCTGTAACCCCAGGAGATCCTGGTGGCCCTGCCAGCTGAAGGAGAGCTAGCTGGGATGTGTCTTCCTGCTGCAGGCACACTTCTGATTGCTTTGCAGACGTAACTCACCCTGCTTGATTTTGTGTATCTACAACTGAGTCAAACTTTCCCCCTGCTACCAAGCCTGATGCTGGCAAGCTTTCTTTCTGTGTACAGTGAGTCAATATTCTCTGACTCTGTTTTCAAGATTCTAGAAAGACAAGGCTGGAAAAGCAGCATAAATCATTCCGTATTGGAAATAATTACTTACACTTGAATTCTGTAATCCTTATTTGAACAAAACTCACATAGACCTTAGTGGGAGTTCAGCTCAGTTAATGACTGAAGTACTTGGCCCTTAATTCCTTTTTCTGCCCTGCTATCAGATGTATTATTATTATGAGAAACATCTGTAATAATACTTTACACTTCCATAGCCCCTAACATCTGGAGGTTTCAACAAACTTTCTCTGAAATTACTATTAGGTATTCTTATGTTACTAAGGATGTCAAGTAATTTGCCCAAGCCAGAGATACAATGTTTATGATTTATGCTGCTCTTAAAAAATTAAATGAGGTTGCATTGATAAATGCCCTCCATTATACAATCCCTGTCTTTCTTAACAAACTGGAGAGAAAGGCAACTAAAAAATGAGTGATGCTGAGATTAAAAAGGACCATAGAAGGCTGACATCAAATAATCTCCAATTCAGCTATCCACAATTGAAAATTCTTGTTTTGCTTTTCAGAAATCACTTCACAAACACGAGGGCAGAAGTCTGAGGGGGACAATAATGTGGTTTCTGTTTATGCTTGCTAGCTTGTCTGTCTGTGTTTATCTGTGAGCTGCAGCGAGCTGATCACATACCATATCTGTTCCACTGTGGCAAAGCAGCACTATTTGCTTTGGTTTTCTTCCTCAAGATAGTTTTAAAAATGTTTCCAGATATCAAGCAGCCAATTATTTTAAGAGATCTTGGACCTGATCACGTTCCACCACACAAAATGTGGCACATGGTAAGCAAATGCTCAAAAATGCACATGAAATGAGGGGCAGGATGTGCATGTGGCCGTTCCAAAAGAAAAAAAACAACAAACCTATGCACTATAAGGAAAGAAATTAAAGACTCATCTCATTATATGGGGGAAAAAAAACAGAAAAGCTGTAATATCATGGAGAAAGCATCTGGCAAACCGATCATAAACAGCAACATGTTCATGACAATGAAAGGGAAGGGTCTATTTTCAGTCCACAGCTAGTTACAATCCATTCCTCATTGTAAAGCACTGTTATCAAGACTCAGGAATAATAGCTCATTGTTCTGTTAGCTCTTTCAGAGACCCAGAACCACAGGATTGCAATTCTCCTCTGAATATCCTTGTCACTGTAAAAATACAGAATACTTTACAGCCATGTATGGCAGCTGTTATACCCACTTGTACTTTCTTTATGTGGGCTCTCAGGGTGATAAGCCAACACAGTACCTCACTTTCTGGACACTTGTAGCTGTAATTTGTCCTTTATCAGATGAAAAAAATACTGCATTAAGGTTGAGAGTAGCTGTTATGCTGAAACATGAATGGGCCCAGAGCCAAAACAAGTACTTCTGCTTTAAAATGTAATGTATGACTTACCTGTATTAAATTAATCACATAATCTACAGACAGAAACAGATTCAGTCGTCTTAAACATCGGCTAGGATGATGCCTCGTGAAGCATTTGGATGGCTTAGAAGTGTAAGATGCATGCTTCACAACCCTAAGCCTTCACATGCTGCTCTTGTAAGGGCAGAGGGCTGCTGAAAGCACTGCCTGAGAGGAGGGGGAGTGGAAGAAAGTGAGCCCAAGTGTGCTGCCGAGCTGCCTACAACTTTTGGCAGTGGATCAGACAAACAAGTTCAGCAGAGAGTCGATGTAATTTTATTGGACCACACTGTCTCGAGCAATTAGAAAAATATTTGTAAAACATCAGATGAGATGGGGAAACGTGGAGCCCAATAATGCAAAACAATGTTTATAAGACAGAAATTGTGAAACTGGAAGAATAAACACAATTACTCTATCAGCACCTCCAGTTCTTCTGAAGATGACTTAGCTTGAGAGCAGAATGTTTTCCTGTTGCATTTGTAAGAATTCATAGTTAAAGAAAACTTTACAAATGCCTACGTATGTATAAAACAAGTGCCACATATGGGTTTTTACTGGGAAGCTGTCAGTGCTCATCAGCAGG